>NC_092091.1:58519724-58648537 GCF_045679555.1 Salvelinus alpinus
TATTTTGTTTGGTTTGCCTTGGGAAAAGTAGTCTGGATCAAGTTATGAGCCACCAAAACATGAGGAAAAGTACTTTTCAAACCAAGCTGATAAGTGATAACATTATGCCTGAATGTCATATGCACTGCATTTAAAGGAGATCTTATGCACAATTATTTGAACTCATGATATCAAACCTTGCCACTAATTCATATTTAAATGATGCAGTTGTCCCTCCACTTCATCTGTTTGACTCATTGGTCTTAAGGTTGGAGACGGCATGCTGGTTTTGTCTATGTTGAATGTAATATTATGCATGCAACATCCATTTAGGCACTGAACCTGGCACACCTGTGTGATCTGCTTCAGGCAACAGCTCAGTACGTTATACATATACTGTACTTGATATTTAAAAAAATGTGTAGAGTTGCCTGGGATTTCAAACGGGCAATCAGGTCCAAACCCATAACGCCTAAATTGGACGAGACAGACGTGTTGGGGATTTCCTGCAAGAATGAGCACCCGCTTCACTTCTTGACAGAGGTGGGACCAAGTCATTGTTTTACAAGTCACAAGTAAGTCTCAAGTCTTCGCACTCAAGTCCCAAGTCAAGTCCCAAGTCAAGAACGTCAAGAATCAAGTCAAGTCTCAAGTCCTAAACTTTGGGTTTCGAGTCCTAAACAAGTCATAATGTGCTCTTCACCAAATGTAATACCATTTCATATTTTTAACAAGAGTGATAGTTAGTATATTACATTTACGCAAATCATGAATGCTTTTAAAAATATCTATATATTTATTACTTTCCAAATAAACGTTATATTTCCATGGAAATACATGGGTAGCCATGAGAAAGACCCCCCCCCCCCCCCCAATAGTGATCAACTATCGAGGATCGCTATGGGGCGCAATCGGGCGATGTAGGCTTGTACACAATCGCCCAACCTTAACACACACACACACACACACACACACACACACACACACACACACACACACACACACACACACACACACACACACACACACACACACACACACACACACACACACACTCACTCACTCACTCACTCACTCACTCACTCACTCACTCACTCACTCACTCACTCACTCACTCACTCACTCACTCACTCACTCACTCACTCACTCACTCACTCACTCACTCACTCTCTCTCTCTGTGTGGTTACAGTAGGCTAACGTATGTCAATGGTTTTAGCAGTAACATCAGGCAGGATTTAGGCTACCAACTGCCTAGCCAGTTGTTGCTCAATCTTGGGTGCAATGATCACGTTCCAGCACTGACTGACTGTGTGGCGGCTCAATGATTTAATGTTACGCTAGCCTATATGATACACTAGTCAAGTTATAAAATATATAGCTGCCGGCTATATTAGCCACGACTTACCGTTCTTTGTGCAGCTTCAAATGTCGAACAAAGTCGGAAATTGTTGCGCCTCCGTCTGTAATTTTCTTCCCGCATCTTTTGCAAGTTGCAATCAGTTTTTTGTTGATACAGCTTCGTCTTTATATACCCGAAAATAATAATTTGGGGTATCATCTTTCCAAGGGCTCCATCTGAATTCACCCGCCGACGTTCCTCTGCACTGCCACGCACAACTTCTTCTCAGCTGGGACAATTTGATTGGCTGCTGGCCGATTCAAACTGTAATCCGTGAAATGAAGAGTTGATGCGCTGTACAATTTTTTTAATACCATAATTTTTCACATTTGGGCTTGGGGATGGCATCAAGTCAGGTCGAGTCATAAGGCTCAAGTCCAAGTCAAGTCACGAGTCATTGGTGTTAAATTCAAAGTCGAGTTGCAAGTCATCATATTTGTGACTGGAGTCCACACCTCTGCTTCTTGAACATGAAATACTGTGAAAGATGGGATGCAGTAATAATGAGTTATTCATTTTCAATTTAAGTATTTCTTGCAGTGTTTGGTTCATTTAGTATGCAAATAATGATGTATGTCCTCTGTAGTTTGTCAAATGCAGTGTACCTGCTGTGAGAGATGAAGGAGAGGATGAGAGGCAAGAACAACAAACTCATCTTCATGTCTGACATTACATGAAAAAATCAAGACATGTCGAAGGTACTGGACTGGCAGATGGGGAGCAGATGGAGACGCTGTGGTCATATCTGAGGCACTTTGGGAAGGCCACCAAAGAGATGACGGCGTCCCATCGTATTGACCTCCTGACTGATGCCTTTCTCCACCATTGGAAAAAGATGCGCCAGAGGCAACCTTAGTACTCTTGGAATCGTTATTAATTTACTTGATTCTGGTTGACTCTAGTGATGTTCCTGACATTTCCTGTTTTTTTGTTTTAGTAGACTCTCTCCCATAGAGGCTTTCTTGTGCAACAGAAGTTGCAACAGAGGCAGAAAGGGAAATGGCAGAAATTCTAACAGTTCTCTAAGCATAGAATTTCAGTATTGATTACAATTTGTTGTCACATCTGTCACTGTTGTAATGTTTTAGGAACAACACTGGACACCATTAGGGATTGTGGCAGGAATGTCAGTGTCATCCTTGAGAGGAAAAAACCTACTCTGTGCTGATATGTTGCAGTGCTCCAGCAACATACAACAGCAATGTATGTAATTAATTTCAAATTTACTAAACCAAGTTGTTATTTTTTGGCATGCATTATTGTATGCCCTGTCTAATCCATTTTCTTCAGAGCACAGCAGGAAAGTGGAGATGGAACAGCTTTTGGTCAGCTTGTGCAGATCGAGAGGTACATCCTCAATTTGTTTTTAACAATACAATTGTTAGATCAATGAATATCATTGATCTCCCTGGTCAAAGTGTTTAGAACCTTTAGAACTAAAGACTATGGAAGGAAGAACAGAATCCTCCATCGATGGTCCCCCACCAGCAGTCGCTTCCAGACTGCACTCCACAGACTGCAGAGTAACAGATTGAAAACCAGTCTGGATGGAACCTTCAGTCTGGTGCTAGAACGGAGGTTCCTCTATGGCCTGATGAGAAAATATGCAGGTAACATATATATTCAACAATAGGAACAAGTCATGGCTTTTCAGTTCTATGATATTTCTGTGTGGGTTAACACAATAATACTTTACATTATTTTGCTGTTTCTGAACTTGTTTCTGTTGCTAATGGTCTATTGTTGGATGGCAATAGAGCAATTGAATAGCATCTTTTGTCATTTTTGAATGTTTGACTGTATAGATTGGATTACCTTCAACATATTTTGTTGTCTGTATTATCTGTTGTCAATAGATGGTCAAGGTATTGCCAACTGCCTGTCCAAAAGGCTTTCCACTGTCAGTAGTAGCATCAAAAAAATGTGAAGGACTACAACATGAGGAGACGAGGTTCGTCCTCACAGCTCCCACAGGCCCTGGTTTATGAGGATGAAGTGCTGACAGCCCTGTTTGGTCTTGGAGAGCAGGAGGAGCAGAGGATGATGGGGAGTTTCACCTCAAGCAAAGGCTCTTTGTGCTCCATTCCCTCAGAGAGCGGGCATGTGAAGAGAAGTGGTACCTTGAGGATGATGTCTTCACTGTCAAGAAATTCTACACACACGAGCAGGAACTGATCGTGGAGGTCTTACACATTACACAGGGCAAGATCCATTTTTTTCTGTCCTTGCTGGAAAGCTTGCTGAGCACCAGCATGCAGAAGGTCAATGTGAATTGTTCAGAAAGGCTTTTACCGAGGGCAGTGGCAGAAACTTTGAAGTGGAGGACATTGAGGAAGTGGATGGGGATGATGACTATGACGACGATGATGGTGATTATGACAACGATGGTGATGTTGATGGAGGAAAAGATGAATGAGGCTGAGAGTGCGGCAGGGGTGGGGGGGGGGGGGGTTGAAGAAACACTAAGCATCTGTGGACATTTCTGTGTAATTGTTAGATATAGGCCATTGTTGCATGTCATTTACCATTTATGTCATGGTGAGGGGAACCTGACGTGAGCCTAGTATACCGCAATCCAAGTCTAATGGAATAGACAGGTTTGCTTCGTCCAAAGTATTGTCTTTTCATTGACCTCTTAGTTGTGGAGTTTGGAAATATCAATTTAGATTATTTTGTAATTATTGTCATTTGAACATCTAGATCACCATTTTCATCTTTTAATGAAATAATAACTTCTGCACCTGATCCTGCCTGCCTCCTGCAACATTTAACTGTCCAAAAATGGATTTAGCAACTAAGGATTCTAGCTTTAAGGGTTATTAAGTGTGTAGGTTACAGATATATATGTTTTTAGAGATCAGTGTTTGTCGGCTTCTGATGTCTGATGAATTGACTTTGCTGGAAAGAGGAGGCTCGAGGCCATGGCGTGGTCGAATTAACACGTTTAATAAATCATTATTCTAAACAAACCACAGGAGCGATTAGAACTACAATTATGGCGGCATTTCCGGTCACCGCCGCTAGACGCGATGCAACATGAAACAGGGAGTTTGAGTTCTTCACAGAGAGCAGAGGTGTATTTTGAACCATTATATTTACTAAGCACTGAAACGTTTAACCATTTTGTTTTGGAATCACCATCATGAAGCACCCCTTAAACATATTACATCATGTTCTCACAACATTTTAGGACTTACAGTGGTGTACTTTATTTTTAATAAATACACCAATAGGCTTTCTGCTAGGGTTGAATAAACTCTTCAGTAAACTTTAGAAACAGCTTGATTGGACAACTAGACATGTTTAATGATAAAAATCAGCACATGTTTGATTGATAAAAGGGGTTATGTCCACATGCCAAGCGAGAGCTTAAAACGCATCAGTTTTCACTATCTGAACGCCTGAATCACTACATTGACTAGGGTTGAATATAGTCATCATATAGGCCAGGCTACACATATTCATATACAGCATACATAGTGAAAGGACCGACGCAGGAGACGAGAAGCAGGTACAAGGAGTGAAATTTTAATCGCTGACGGACATGAAACAGAACAGGAACAACGTCTGGACAGGAACACATAACAACAATTAATGCGGACACAGGGAACACCACCGAGAAACAGACAGATATACAGGGGCAATCAACCACGTGAAGGAGTCCAGGTGAGTCTAATGAGCGCTGCTGCACGTAATGATGGTGACAGGCGCATGTAAAGACTGGTAGCCTGGCACCCTCGAGCGCCAGGGAGGGGGAGCGGGAGCAGGCGTGACACATAGGCCTACAAGTTGTAGGTCATACGAGTTTTAGGTCTTAGGTCAAAGGCATGGTGCCGTGAGGTGTTTCCTCACTTGAAGTTAACTGCCCCGTGCCTGAGGGACCCGAGATAGACGGGACTTCTGTGTGACCATCTGAACTCTGACTCTCCCATCTGCTGCCAGTGAAACAGGTTTAAAGGGCTTTGTTCAACGGGTGGTTCTAGTCCAGAATGCAGATTGTTTAAAACCGCATTCCAGGTGGTGTCTATTCCAGGTGGTGTCTATTCCACAAGTTACAACCGGCTAAATCTATGATGTTAAAATGCCTATTTACTCTGTTCCATCTGACTGTGCAATCCACTGTCTCATCAGCCAAGCCATGCAATTTATGAACTTGATCACCACTGTAAAAAGCATCTAGACATTATCTCACATTTCTTTTAGACTAACATTTTGTTTAAAACAGCAGAGATTTGTATAAACCTTGCTGTCTGTCTCTCCGATATTTGCAACATTGAATTTGAATATTGAAACAATCTCCAGCTGTCCCATAGTAATGAATGTGTCGGGAGTCGAGACAAGACAGACAGGAAGGCAGAGCTTCTCAGCCAATCAAAATCATGAATCATCTGGCATAATATTTATGGATACATACAAAGAAATGTAGATTGAAAGACAGCTAGTTCGCAGTCTTTCCAGCTTCAGTTTGAAGTGATTGTGTTAGCTGTGTTGTTGTATAGCTCCTCTGAACAACAGTGCCCTGACGAGAGAGCACATTTTCTATACCAGGCAAAATCACGCCTCATTAGCTCATTGTTATGGATATATGCAAATAAATGTCACTAGAATACAGCGTAAACAAATGCAAATGCATCTACTGTTGTTATTCTGTCTGCACTGTCTGACCTGACTGTAAGTGAGCTGTTGTTGGCTAGCTAGCAACCAAGGGATAAAAACGTTGCCAGCCAGTATGGCAATGGAACATTTAGAGAGAACGGCTGGGTCACGTCCATAGATACAGAACAAAAAGACTGAACAACTAGGTCGTGTCTCCGGCCAACGAACAGATAGAATGAACGACCAGCCAGCTTGGGTAGCAACCCTAGATTTGTGTCGAGGCTATATCTTGTGGAAGGATGAAATAGTATGAATAAATTAATCAAAATAACGTTTTTTTATGAAAATATGTCAATCATTTTTTGAATATCTTGGTACTCTGTTATACTAAAGTGATAATGCCCTTGAAGCTGGTCGTTGGAGGATATATTGGCACAGTTTGCCAGCCCTCAACTTCGTCTCAGGCCTAACACCACCTGTGCCAATATATCCTCCGAACACCGGCTTCGAGGGCATTATCACTTAATTTTTCTACACATGATCAGAGAGGGAAAAATTATCCCCTTACCAAAAGATCAACTTCTATCTACAAATATATATTATTGTGCAGACATTCCCTTACTTATTTTTTACACAATAAAACCTCTTGCATATGTCGTGGCTGAATCAGAATTAGTTAGGTAACATAGATAAATAAGATGTTTTATTTTATTCTTGTCATTAGAATGTCTTCTTTTGGACTATACTTTTGGCAGTTGCAGTTATCCCTTCTCAGCTAGGGCTTAGTCAGAGGGGAAAGGTCAGGCTTGTCTTCATATTTCAATGTATCTGTTAAACCATGTGATGCTATGAAGAATATCAGAAGGGGAGGAGGAGGCTTGGAAATGTGTCTGTAACTATTGTATGTCCCCTCTGAGGTTGCCCTTATCTTGACCTAGTATATGACCTAAGAGGCTCACTGTCTTTTCTGAGCTTATCCAGGAGGGGGTGTATTTGAGATGGGGGTATCTAGAATTGACATTTGATATATGCCATTGGATGAGGTAATGTTTCCGGACTAAGTGGTACCAAGAACGAGATTAAAATCTCGTTTTAGGAGACCAAACTGAACGATAATTTATAGCTCATGCTATCTAGCTATGGGATACTCCTCTTTCAAGTAAAAGGTTCTTTGTAATGTTCCTAAGATCTGTTATTCATCATGTAAGTTGAGAGGGGTGTATCTCTTCTATAAAGGAAACTAAGAATTGTTTTGTAAGCATTCTCAGAGAATTCATTTATAGACACTGAATTGATCTGAGAGTCAAAAAGGGCTATGGTGAAGCTCATATATAATTAAAGATGGACTTTATAATATAACTCTGACTTGTGTGTGGTTTGCTCTCTCATCATTGAGTAATACAGGAAATTACCACGACACATACAGTTGTTAACTTCTTGGCGCTAAGATCCCGTTACCGGGATCATTTTCCTAAACAACCACTGAATTGCAGAGCGCCAAATTCAAAAATAATCCAAAAAATATTTATAATCATGGAATCACAAGTGAAATATACCAAAACACAGCTTAGGTTGTTGTTAATCCACCTATCGTGTCAGATTTTGAAAATATGCTTTACAGCGAAAGCAATCCAAGCGTTTGTGAGTGTATCAGTCAATGCTAGAACAGTTAGCCTTATATTAGCTTGATGACAAAAGTCAGAAAAGCAATACAATTAATCGCTTACCTTTGATAATCTTCGGATGTTTGCACTCACGAGACTCCCAGTTACACAATAAATGTTATTTTTGTTCGATAAATATTAGTTTTATAACAAAAAAACGCCATTTGGTTTGCGCGTTAAGTTCAGAAAACCACAGCCTCATTCCGTTCCTGAAAGGCAGACAAATTCCAAAAAGTATCCGTAATGTTCGTAGAAACATGTCAAACGTTTTTTATAATCAATCCTCAGGTTGTTTTTAACATACATAATCGATAATATTTCAACCGGACTGTAACCTACTCAATAAAAGAGAGAAAGAAAATGTAGAGCTACCCCTCTCGCGCGCAGGAACTAATCAAAGGACACCTGACTCGTTTTGAAAAATCTCGCAAATTTTTCAAAATAAAAGCCTGAAACTATGTCTAAAGCCTGGTCACAGCCTGAGGAAGCCATTGGAAAAGGAATCTGGTTGATATGCTTTTAAATGGAGGAGAGGCAGGCAACAGAACAGGGATAAAAAAAAATAAAAAACACTTCCGGGTTGGATTTCCTCAAGTTTTCGCCTGCAGAATCAGTTTTGTTATACTCACAGACAATATTTTGACAGTTTTGGAAACTTTGGAGTGTTTTCTATCCTAATCTGTAAATTATATGCATATTCTACGATCTGGGCCTGAGAAATAGTCAGTCCTATGAAACACTTACAAACTACAAATTAATGCCTAAAAAGTGTGGGCTAAAATATAGTGCTAGGCTGTCATCCTACTCTGACCTGGGCTTTAAAAGACTGTATGTGGTCATCAACACTTCTTGCCATAACGTCTTCAGTCATCTATCCTTTATCTCTTGAATCCCTGAGCACCTCAGTCATCTTCTGGAATGTCCTCCTCTCCATCTCACCTAAACTCCCCCACCTGTCAACGAGGCTTGTCTGGTCACCTGAGAAGACAATATTGTATACTGAAGTCAACTATAACAGATGATATTGTCGTGGTGAAATTGTCGTGAGCTATTGACTTACTTGAACAGGATCACCTTCAAACTGCTCATGCTCACCTACAAAGCACTCAATGGACTTGCGCCCTCATACATTACTAACCTTCTGCATCCCTACATTCCCACCAGCTCACTGCACTCTAACAGTGGCCTCCTCATCATCCCTTGCACCAGGCTCCGCTCCGTAGGAGACGTTGCTTTTAGCAGTGCAGCCCCCCAAAATAGCACACAAAAATGTTTAAAATCTGGCACGAATCTCCGGTTTATTGTACAGATGCGGTGGTACAAGACAAGCGTAGCTTAACCTCTTTCTAAATATGTTGGAAAACAAATTGCTTTATGTAATGACGAGTACATTTGAAATAAACAATTCACTTTTAAATTGTTCTCTAATTGAACATTATGGAATACCCAAGTCGACTGTTTTATTGGTTTGACATGCGTCACCTAACTGTGATTGCGCCCAGGTGCGTCTCGTTATTGGTTGATGGGGTTTTACCTATAAATTGACAGTGTTCCTCTGTGGCTAGAAGATTCCCATTATTTGTTAAGGTTGGAGTGCCTTGAGAGGACAAGATAGGTGAAGGTGACTTAGACCAAATTTCCAGTAATGGCAGCCTGGTAGCTGAACCATAAGTATTGCAAAAGTATGACCTCCTGCCAGGATCAGCTCTCCTTCTCCCTGGGCACGTCTCCCTAAACCTATGACCTTTGTATGTATTGCCGTTTCTAATTTGAAGTGAAGGCTAATAAGTATATATTGGTGATTAGCTCTGAATGTGTGACATTATATTAGCTCTGAAGATTGTGTGACATTATATTAGCTCTGAAGATTGTGTGACATTATTGCAGTGCTCCAATGGTGATTATAGAGACGCGACTCTCTAATATTGGTGCAGAAAGATATTGACGCTTCAGAAAATAAATCTGCTGTCTATTTGAAATCTATCTCAGGCACATCAGATACAACTGATTGCATTAGGCTTTATCAAGGGCTTTGTGATTCGTTGGCCACTCAATTCAGGTGTGATAGTGGCTGGATGGATAAAAATGCTTTCTTACTGTTCACTTGGAAACTAATTAGGAAACATGGCATCACTTTGTTCTTACATAAGAACTGCTATATAAGTGCTATGCAATTACATTCTAGCGGTATTGGTTGTTAGATAACAGCACAACTCCAGCCAACATGTTTCAGAACAATGTTGATACTGCATTTATTACTGTGTACTAGTTATAAAGGTTTTAGGGCAGCTTGATTTTGTGTGACTAGATACACTGTCATTACTACTTACATAGGCATCCATCTCACAGCTCCTGAATGATTATGGATTGATAAGTGATTTGTAGTGAACCGCATAGTTCTAAGTAATAGATTTCTGAATACAATCCACTTCTGATTCAAACCACGGACCTCATTCCTGTAAATCACTCATTAATGTGTAAAAAGCTTCCTCATCCATGAATGCTTACTGTCAGAAGAATCCATATACCTCCTACCCCTGGGCGAGATAATGCAACATCACAAAGTTCACTTCCACTGCTATGCTGATAACTCCCAGCTCTACCTCTCCACCAAACCCACTCTCCCTCCCACCTCCTTCGTCAGCTGTCTTCACGACATCCAGAGCTGGATGAGCATGAAACTCCTCAAACTGAACAGCAACAAGACAGCGGTCATGCTCATCTGCTCCAATCATCACCACAGATGGTTTCCCGGTCCCTCTGTAAACACAAGTCAAAATCCTCGGTGTCTCCCTGGATAGTTCCCTCTCTTTCGAACACCACATGAAAACCAGCACCCGGACAGCGTTCTTCCATCTTCGCAATATCTCCAGGCTCCGCCTCTCACTGTCACACTCCAGCACCGAAACCCTCATCCATGCCGTCGTTACTTCCTGACTAAAATACTGTAACACTCTCCTCACCAGATCCCCACCAAACTCATCAATAAGTCTATAATGGTGCTGAACTCTCCAGAATCCACACCGGCTCAACTGAACACATCAAACCCATCCTTATCAATCTACACTGACTCCCTGTGCAATCCTGTATTAACTTTAACACTCCTTCTCACCTTCAAAGCCCTCCACAACCTGGTATCCACCTACCTCTCTGGTCTTCTCCCAGTCTATGCCCCCCCCCCCCCCCCCTGCTCCCTCTGCTCCTCCTCTGATGTTCTCCTTACCCTAAATCGGGATTGTATCCTCTTTCCAACCCCTCCCTCCTCTATTTATCTGTCCTGTTTTGTCTGGTCATTTGATTTGAGATTGTTTAGATTGTACATTGCCCTGTTGATTGATGCACTTGATTAATCTGAGAGAGAAAAAACACCAAAAAAGATGTCGTTGGCCAGTTAACATCATTGTTTAAATAATACTTGGAGTGGAAATGAAATATGAATTACATACTCCACTGTTTAATTAGACATACTATGCTGTTTTTACTTAGAGAATTGTCTATTATGTTATGTTAGTATTTTTACTGATACAATCTTGTTGTGTGACTTAGTCATAAGTCTGGGTGTACAGATAAGAGCCCTTTGGGATACGACTGCAGTATGTGACAAACTGTTTTAACAATCTACAGGAATTCAGATGTGTGGAAACATGCAGGAAGGAACAGACAACGGTGGCAACGTCAACTATCTTAATCTGCATTGACAAAACTGTTGTTTGAAAGAATCTGCAGTCTCTCTTCCTGTAGAATTTCTCTGACATACTCTTACTTTACAACCTCCTTTAAAAAAATATCCATCAGGACATTTTATAGAAGAATATATTATATTTTTCGGACTAAAAAAGGATTACTGTGGAAAGACGCATCATGAAATGGAGAGAGAATTTCCCAACATGTCACATCAGAATGTAGGACTACATTTTTGATGTTGGAATCCAAGTTAATCTGAGAATATATACCTAACCCTTCAGCGCCTCTTCACAAAACAAGTTTTAGAAAGACAAACTGCTGTCACGCCCTGACCATAGTTTGCTTTGTATGTTTTATGTTTTGTTTGGTCAGGGTGTGATCTGAGTGGGCATTCTATGTTGTATGTCTGGTTTGTCTATTTCTATGTGTTTGGCCTGATATGGTTCTCAATCAGAGACAGCTGTTTTGCGTTGTCTCTGATTGGGAACCATATTTAGGTAGCCTGTTTTGTATTGTGGGTTTGTGGGTTATTGTCTATGTTAGTTGCTTGTGTCTGCACTTGTTGTTCTATAGCGTCACGTTCGTTTTGTTGTTTTATACGTTTTTCCAGTGTTCTTCGTTAATAAATAGAAGAATGAATTCACATCACGCTGAGCCTTGGTCCTCCTCTCTTCCACATTACGACGAACGTGACAACTGCGCTTATAACCAGCAGCTTTGTAAATTTGGGTGTTGCAGGAGGCGTTATGTGAATGCCCATAGTAACCAATCCAGTTGTGTATTTTGAAAGGAAAGCATTGTCATTAGATGTAGCTCAACTAAAAAACATTCAAGCATAACACTGTATAACTTCTGTGTTGATAAAATGCTGTTTATAGTACTGGAATTAAACATGATTTTACGCTGTTGCCTTATTCTGCAAACAGGTTCTTCGTTGTCACACTGACACATGAAACAATAAATGATTCAGGGCAGGCAATGCAACATAAGTTGTTTGCATTACGTGCCCTGAGGCATTGATTCTCTCATGTGTCCGTGTGACAACGAAGAACCTGTTAGTACAGTTTGTCCTCTTTATGGTTAAGTTTTGTGACTGGGTGACATGGAAATGGCACAAGAATTAAAATGTTTGAATCAAAGGTTGGCTTTCAGTATTCCATGTATCTCTTACGTCAGAGACATCTCTGAATCTAAAGAATATGTGAATTTGAAAGTATGACTCATGTCTTAAATAGTGAGTTGATTCTAAATGAATGTGTATATATTAACGTACCGGTACTCTCTCCAGAGGGGATTCATGAAAAGTACAAACCACACAGTGTGGTTGCTTTAAAATAATTACAAGATTTGAAAAGGGTGGCATGCTGCTCATCGTTTTCAGCATTCTATGAAATGTATTGTGATTACCGGCTTGAATTTAATTCTGGACAGTTGAACGCAAGCCATTTCAATTCATGTATTGAAATTGTTTTCAGATCCAATTAACAAATTGGAGTTTGTATATTGTGTTACTAAGCATACTGATAAACTGTGATTTTAGTTGAGAGTTGGCAACAAACAAAAACATTTTTACCAAATAATATTAGGAGATTATAGTGTTAAATAGCCTTGGCTTTTTGCCCATGGAACTTTGGGGAGTGGTTAGGACACGTCTACATTCTGCATATAAACAACTCGGCAGGCTAAAAGTGAATCTATTGCTATACAATTGTAACTCCATAGCAGTCTAGCATATTACCACTTCACGAACATTGAATATACTTCATTCAAAAATAGGTAAGTTGTCCACTTGAATTATTTCTTTGGCATCAATGTAGAATTGTAAACCTGTCTTCTGGATAATGATGGACATAAGCTGGTTGGTTACAGAAAGTCTTGGTTGTTTTATTAGACTAGTTGGACAAGACGTTCAAGGTTTGCTCAAAGATGATATCTTGCAATGAGGCTTGACTGATTGAAGACAACAATGTAGGCCTAAATGTTTTCGAATTGTTTTACAAGTACACCTACCCAGCTTTTTTTATTAAGTTCCTTAAATGTGCTGAGAATGTACCAAAGCCAAGCAACTATCCTTCAACATTCCCAGGGAAGGATGTTTGCAAAATAACCATAGGACAACAACACTCACCACGCTTTATGGTTCTTAGAACGTTTTGTGCTAGCTGAGAAGTCTGTATTGAAATGCAAATTCCTTGGCGGTCCTCTTGAGGACATTACAATTCAGGCTCAGAAGGTTGATCACGTGATCACCTGTTTAATAACAGCTAAAATATGACAGGGAGAGGGGATTTTGTATTGGGACTTTTATTTAAAATTATATTTGTATTAATAAATAGTAACCCAATTGGGATACATTCACATTACCCACAGATCTAGCCTCAGATGACCATAACCCCAATACTGATCTGCCATCGATGATGAAAAACATCTCACCCTATTGGATTGTCTTCTGTCCAGTTACTAGGCTACCTGTTCCATAGGTCCACAGTCCCTCGTTCGATTTGAAGAAAGTTAGCAAGGCATTTCACTGTACTTGTGCGTGTGACATTAAAACTTAAAACACATCCCGTAGTGTCCTGTTCTAGTCCTAGGCCCTACTGTATGTCTCATGCCCAGTTAGGCTCCAAGTCTCCAGCAGTTTGTGGCCTTAGCTGGCTATGAGTCCCCTGCCTTGTGAGGCCCTAGGCCTCCTGTCCTGCTAGGGTCTCAGCCACCTGACTTGGGGTACCCACCATTCCCTGACCCGGTGTGACTGCTGCATTCCGGCGTGTACACCTAAGCCGGTACCCTCCTGGCCTCTATGCATGGTCACGAGAAATTATACTACTCCTCTAGTTTTACAGTCAGATGCAACTTGACTGTCCTGCCGTTGCCCACACCTTTGTTATATCCCTTTTATTGTTCAGATTTCCATGGAAGGGTAGATAGGAAGAACAGCAAAGATACAATGAGGGTGAAGTCCTCCTCTAGTTAGTGTGTGTTTCTGTCGTGTTGAGAAGAGGATGCAAACCATTTTCTCAAGGACCACTCCGTAGAGACAATGACAGAAAAGTGTGTGTCCTCTTTCTCTTGGAACAGACCGTTAAATACATGTTTAGCTCGTACTTTTGACAAGCAAACCCACTCTTATTTTATCTTTCTCTCTCTCCATCTTTCCACCTTTTCTACCTTGCCCTCCCTCCTTTCTAGAGAACATACTAACCATGGAGACACTGAACGAAATCGATCACCTCCAATCATCTGGCTTTGGTAGACCTCTACCCAGACACGGGCTTCATCTCCTTCACTGGTTTGCCCACGACTACGTCAAATTCAACAAAAAGGGTGAAATGTTGACAGTGTGCAACCCTGAGAAGAAGGTGTTTGGATTCCACCGTTTCTTCGACAAGATAGAGGAGCATGATGGCCAGTGTAACCAACTGCTACCAGACCAGGGCTTACCATACTACGAAGTGGGCAATCTGAATGCTCCAGGGTCTGAGAACCTACCGCGTGATGTCCGCAAAAACTTCACAAGACACAATGACGACAGCAACATAGACCGGATCATTATCAGCATACAGTCAGACCTGGTGTTGGACAAAATCTACGTGACCCAACATGATCATCACAGAGGTGCTTTTGACCCGCAGCGCACCTATCGCATCAGTAAGGGGTTGATCAGTATCATCCGTAATCTGGAGCTGGATGAGCTCCTGGAGGAGACTGGATAGTCTTAAGACTTTCCCCCCTGGCCAAGGGCATATAGACAGAGGCATTGTACGCATAATCTGATGGTCAAATTCAAGATCTTTAAATTAATAATTAATTTTCTTAAAAATGTATAATAGGCATTTGTGTTTGCTAGACTCACGTAAATTCCTAGCTGACCAAGATCCGTTTTACTTCAGTAACTTTAACTCAAGTCTAAGGCTGGGTTTCTACTAAGCTAACACATGGAATTATTTTAAGATCGTCATACCAAGGATCATTTAGCTATTTAATTTGAACTTTTAGTACTCTTTTATGTATCAAAATATACAGTATATACTGAACAAAATTATTAAACGCAACATGTAAAGTGTTGTTCCCATGTTTCATGATGTGAAATTAAAGATCCCTGAAATGTTCCGTTCGCACAAAAAGCTTATTTCTCTCAAATGTTGTGCACACATTTGTTTACATCCCTGTTAGTGAGCATTTCTCCTTTGCCAAGATAATCCATCCACCTGACAGGTGTGGCATGTCAAAAAGCTGATTAAACAGCATGATCATTACACACCTTGTGCTGGGGACAATAAAAGGCCACTCTAAAATGTACAGTCAGAGGTGTAAAAAGTACTAAATTGTCATACTTAAAGATACCTTAATAGAAAATGACTCAAGTAAAAGTAAATGTCACCTAGTAAAATACTACTTGAGTAAAAGAGTTTTAAATATACTTAAGTATCAAAAGTAAATGGAATTGCAAAAATGTACTTAAGTATCAAGATGTCCACCATTGCACCATTGCATTCCGCATTCCGCTTCGCTCCACAGGTAGTATATTACCATTTTCATTTTCATTACAGTACAACGGTTTGATTTGTCTGATCTTAGCTAGCTACATAGCCGTCTTTGTATCAAAGATAATTGTGTAGTTATTGAGGTTCGCTAGCCAGCTATTTTCGTCCTAACGCAACGTAACGTAGTCAACACTGCTAGCTAGCCAGCTAGCCAGCTAGCCACCGAATAGCAGCATAGCAGCACTGGAGAAACGATTACATTACAACGGAACGACTTGATTAGTGTAGTGTTAGCTGGCTACATAGTTGTCTTTGCTATCTTTGTATCTAAGATAATTGTGTAGCTTAGAGTAGTTTAGAGTAATTATTCGGCGCTGCCGTTCTCCTACCAGTCAACACTGCTAGCTAACACTGCTAGCTAGCCAACTTCTACCGAATAGCAGCACTGTAGAAACTCACATTACAACTTACATTACAACGGAACGACTTGATTAGCGTAGTGTTAGCTAGCTACATAGTTGTCTTTGCTGTCCTTGTATCCAAGATAATTGTGTAGTTTTGAGAAATTGTCGAGGTTACCTAGCCAGTTAGAGGTTACCTAGCCAGCTACACTTTCAAACAAAGTCAACAACGCAGCCACTGCTAGCCAGCCTACTTCACCGCCAGCAGTACTATATCATTTTAGTCAATAAGATTTTATTTTATTTTTGCAACGTAAGCTTAACTTTCTGAACATTCGAGACGTGTAGTCCACTTGTCATTCTAATCTCCTTTGCATTAGCGTAGCCTCTTCTGTAGCCTGTCAAATATGTGTCTGTCTATCCCTCTTCTTTCCACTCTGCACAGACCATACAAACGCTTCACACCGCGTGGCCGCTGCCTGGTGGTCCCAGCGCGCACGACCCACGTGGAGTTCCAGGTCTCCGGCAGCCTCTGGAACTGCCGATCTGCGGCCAACAAGGCAGAGTTCATCTCAGCCTATGCGTCCCTCCAGTCCCTCGACTTCTTGGCACTGACGGAAACATGGATTACCACTGATAACACTGCTACTCCTACTGCTCTCTCCTCGTCTGCCCACGTGTTCTCTCACACCCCGAGAGCTTCTGGTCAGCGGGGCGGTGGCACTGGGATCCTCATCTCTCACAAGTGGACATTCTCTCTTTCTCCCCTGACCCATCTGTCTATCGCCTCCTTTGAATTCCATGCTGTCACAGTTACCAGCCCTTTCAAGCTTAACATCCTTATCATTTATCGCCCTCCAGGTTCCCTTGGAGAGTTCATCAATGAGCTTGACGCCCTGATAAGTTCCTTTCCTGAGGATGGCTCACCTCTCACAGTTCTGGGTGACTTTAACCTCCCCACGTCTATTCCTCTCTGCCTCCTTCTTTCCACTCCTCTCCTCTTTTGACCTCACCCTCTCACCTTCCCCCCCTACTCACAAGGCAGGCAATACGCTTGACCTCATCTTTACTAGATGCTGTTCTTCCACTAATCTCATTGCAACTCCCCTCCAAGTCTCCGACCACTACCTTGTATCCTTTTCCCTCTCGCTCTCATCCAACACTTCCCACACTGCCCCTACTCGGATGGTATCGCGCCGTCCCAACCTTCGCTCTCTCTCCCCCGCTACTCTCTCCTCTTCCATCCTATCATCTCTTCCCTCTGCTCAAACCTTCTCCAACCTATCTCCTGATTCTGCCTCCTCAACCCTCCTCTCCCCCCTTTCTGCATCCTTTGACTCTCTATGTACCCTATCCTCCAGGCCGGCTCGGTCCTCCCCTCCTGCTCCGTGGCTCAACGACTCACTGCGAGCTCACAGAACAGGGCTCCGGGCAGCCGAGCGGAAATGGAGGGAAACTCGCCTCCCTGCGGACCTGGCATCCTTTCACTCCCTCCTCTCTACATTCTCCTCTTCTGTCTCTGCTGCTAAAGCCACTTTCTACCACTCTAAATTCCAAGCATCTGCCTCTAACCCTAGGAAGCTCTTTACCACCTTCTCCTCCCTCCTGAATCCTCCTCCCCCTCCTCCCCCCTCCTCCCTCTCTGCGGATGACTTCGTCAACCATTTTGAAAAGAAGGTCGACGACATCCGATCCTCGTTTGCTAAGTCAAACGACACCGCTGGTTCTGCTCACACTGCCCTACCCTGTGTTTTGACCTCTTTCTCCCCTCTCTCTCCAGATGAAATCTCGCGTCTTGTGACGGCCGGCCGCCCAACAACCTGCCCGCTTGACCCTATCCCCTCCTCTCTTCTCCAGACCATTTACGGAGACCTTCTCCCTTACCTCACCTCGCTCATCAACTCATCCTTCACCGCTGGCTACGTCCCTTCCGTCTTCAAGAGAGCGAGAGTTGCACCCCTTCTGAAAAAACCTACACTCGATCCCTCCGATGTCAACAACTACAGACCAGTATCCCTTCTTTCTTTTCTCTCCAAAACTCTTGAACGTGCCGTCCTTGGCCAGCTCTCCTGCTATCTCTCTCAGAATGACCTTCTTGATCCAAATCAGTCAGGTTTCAAGACTAGTCATTCAACTGAGACTGCTCTTCTCTGTGTCACGGAGGCGCTCCGCACTGCTAAAGCTAACTCTCTCTCCTCTGCGCTCATCCTTCTAGACCTATCGGCTGCCTTTGATACTGTGAACCATCAGATCCTCCTCTCCACCCTCTCCGAGCTGGGCATCTCCGGCGCGGCCCATGATTGGATTGCGTCCTACCTGACAGGTCGCTCCTACCAGGTGGCGTGGCGAGAATCTGTCTCCGCACCACGTGCTCTCACCACTGGTGTCCCCCAGGGCTCTGTTCTAGGCCCTCTCCTATTCTCGCTATACACCAAGTCACTTGGCTCTGTCATATCCTCACATGGTCTCTCCTATCATTGCTATGCAGACAACACACAATTAATCTTCTCCTTTCCCCCCTCTGATAACCAGGTGGCGAATCGCATCTCTGCATGTCTGGCAGACATATCAGTGTGGATGACGGATCACCACCTCAAGCTGAACCTCGGCAAGACGGAGCTGCTCTTCCTCCCGGGGAAGGACTGCCCGTTCCATGATCTCGCCATCACGGTTGACAACTCCATTGTGTCCTCCTCCCAGAGCGCTAAGAACCTTGGCGTGATCCTGGACAACACCCTGTCGTTCTCAACTCACATCAAGGCGGTGACCCGTTCCTGTAGGTTCATGCTCTACAACATTCGCAGAGTACGACCCTGCCTCACACAGGAAGCGGCGCAGGTCCTAATCCAGGCACTTGTCATCTCCCGTCTGGATTACTGCAACTCGCTGTTGGCTGGGCTCCCTGCCTGTGCTATTAAACCCCTACAACTCATCCAGAACGCCGCAGCCCGTCTGGTGTTCAACCTTCCCAAGTTCTCTCACGTCACCCCGCTCCTCCGCTCTCTCCACTGGCTTCCAGTTGAAGCTCGCATCCGCTACAAGACCATGGTGCTTGCCTACGGAGCTGTGAGGGGAACGGCACCTCCGTACCTTCAGGCTCTGATCAGGCCCTACACCCAAACAAGGGCACTGCGTTCATCCACCTCTGGCCTGCTCGCCTCCCTACCTCTGAGGAAGTACAGTTCCCGCTCAGCCCAGTCAAAACTGTTCGCTGCTCTGGCACCCCAATGGTGGAACAAACTCCCTCACGACGCCAGGTCAGCGGAGTCAATCACCACCTTCCGGAGACACCTGAAACCCCACCTCTTTAAGGAATACCTAGGATAGGATAAAGTAATCCTTCTAACCCCCCCCTCCCCCTTAAAAGAGTTATATGCACTATTGTAAAGTGGTTGTTCCACTGGATATCATAAGGTGAATGCACCAATTTGTAAGTCGCTCTGGATAAGAGCGTCTGCTAAATGACTTAAATGTAAATGTATCAAATGTAAAAGTATAAATCCTTTCAAATTCCTTCTATTAAGCAAACCAGACGGCACAATTTTGTAATTTTTTTTTATTGACGGATAGCAGGGGCACACTCCAACACTCAGACATAATTTATAAATGAAGCATTTGGGTTTAGTGAGTCTGCCAGATCAGAGGCAGTAGGGATGACCAGGGATGTTCTCTTGATAAGTGTGTGAACTGGAGTATTTTCCTGTCAAAATGTAACGGTACTTTTGGGTGTCAGGGAAAATGTATGGAGTAAAAAAAACATTATTTTCTTTCGGAATGTAGTGAAGTAAAAGTTGGCAAAAATATGAATAGTAAAGTACAGATACCCCAAACAACAACTTAAGTAGTACTTTAAAGAATTTTGACTTAAGTACTTTACACCACTGTGTACAGCTTTGTCACGCAACACAATGCCACAGATATCTCAAGTTTTGAGGGAGCATGCAAATGACATGTTGAGGAATGTTCACCAGAGCTGTTGCCAGAGAATTGAATGTTCATTTCTCTGTCATAAGCTGCCTCCAGCAGTAGGTCCTGAGTTACAGCGTTTTGACTGTAACTCAGTAAAGTCATTGAAATTGAAACTCTCCTTGATGAAAGGTGGATAGAGGAGGGGAGGATACTCTTCCTTTCACCTACAAATGACATCTCCTTGACCACTTATCAGTTTCCAGGTCACGGAGGAAAGAGGAGTGAGGAGAGAGGGTGGAGGACAGACATTGTTTTCCAAATGGGAAAAGACCTTTGTGTCGATTCTCCGAACTTGCCCCAAAGTATGCAATTGCGCTTGCACTTGGATTTCAAAGCATTGAGTTGGTGTTAGCATTGGCTGGAGAGTGTCCATCATTATCAAATCCATCAGGACTCTAGAATCTAGAGAACATAACAGAACAGTGTTACTCAATCCATTCCCGGGGGACCCTTCTTCTTCTTTGATGAGGTTTAACGGTTGGCATCCAATAAATGTTGCATTACCACCACCTACTAGACGGAAGTATAAATCCCTTATAATTTTCTTAAAAAATAAAAAATAAATAAAACAAATACAAATAAAATGTACCTACACTAAACTCATAATTTAAAAAAATATATATCATAAATAAATGCCATACTCCACTATTTCAATCTATTTAGTCCAACTTCAGGCCAAGAGCCTGAAAGGATGGGACACCACCACTTAACACACCCTGTAACTCTTCTGATGTCAAATCTCGCACACCCAAATATGTCTCTGCAGCTGCCACCACAACCTCTATTTTCTGCAAATTACATTCCATCCCTGCAGTACAGTTGATAACCATTGCTATAAATGCCAATAATACAATCTTACTGAAACAGATATTACTGATTGGTTTATCCCTCTGTACTGGTACAGATCTACTACTCACACAACTCCTCTCAGGATCCCTTCCCCTTGACCCATCTTCCTTCCGGGACCACCAGAGAGTGCACATTTTTTGTTTTAGCCCAGCACTACCACAGCTGTTTCTAATCAGGAACTTGAATCAATGATTGGTTAATTATTTGTTTAGTTTTTTTCTGGAAATTACAAAATGTTTAAAGTATCAATAAGATCACTTTCAGGCCGAGTGCATGATGTGCGAGTAGAGCTCTGCCAGTGTGAGCCGGAAGCAGTCATTGGTCAGGTACATGAGCCGGAAGCAGTGTCATTGGCCAGGTAACATGCTCTGGTCTTGCACACCTCGCCAGCCTCAGACTGCAGTTGTCTTTTCACTACTCAAGCAGATAACCAGCCTGCAGCTTGAGAGTGGTGTTTCACTGATGGCCATATGCCTCTCATTCAATTTTCCTCATAGGACACTAAGTAATCACTTTTAGAATCTGATTCTAGTATAAAGTATATTTTACATCTCTTTACAGGACATTGGAAGAGTGGTGGTAGCAGCGGATATATTTGTTTGGTTTGCCTGGGAAAAAGTGGTCTGGATCAAGTTATGAGCCACCAAAACATGAGGAAAAGTACTTTTCAAACCAAGCTGATAAGTGATAACATTATGCCTGAATGTCATATGCACTGCATTTTAAGGAGAACTTCCATTGTTATCTTATGCACAATTATTTGAAGTCATGATATCAAACCTTGCCACTAATTCATATTTAAATGATGCAGTTGTCCCTCCACTTCATCTGTTTGACTCATTGGTCTTAAGGTTGGAGACGGCATGTTGGTTTTGTGTATGTTGAATGTAATATTATGCATGCAACATCCATTTAGGCACTGAACCTGGCACACCTATGTGATCTGCTTCAGGCAACAGCTCAGTACGTTATACATGTACTGTACTTGATATTTTAAAAAATGTGTAGGGTTGCCTGGGATTTCAAACTGGCAATCAGGTCCAAACCCATAACGCCTAAATTGGACGAGACAGACGTGTTGGGGATTTCCTGCAAGAATGAGCACCCGCTTCACTTCTTGACAGAGGTGGGACCAAGTCATTGTTTTACAAGTCACAAGTAAGTCTCAAGTCTTCGCACTCAAGTCCCAAATCAAGTCCCAAGTCAAGAACGTCAAGAATCAAGTCATGTCTCAAGTCCTAAACTTTGAGTTTCGAGTCCTAAACAAGTCATAATGTGCTCTTCACCAAATGTAATACCATTTCATATTTTTAACAAGAGTGATAGTTAGTATATTACATTTACGCAAATCATGAATGCTTTTAAAAATATCTATATATTTATTACTTTCCAAATAAACGTTATATTTCCATGGAAATACAAGGGTAGCCATGAGAAAGACCCCCCCCCCCCCCCCCAATAGTGATCAACTATCAAGGATGGCTATGGGGTGCAATCGGGCGATGTAGGCTTGTACACAATCGCCCAACCTTAACACACACACACACACACACACACACACACACACACACACACACACACACACACACACACACACACACACACACACACACACACACACACACACACACACACACACACACACACACACACACACACACACACACACACACACACACACACACACACACACACACACACACACAGACTCACTCTCTCTCTCTCTCTGTGTGGTTACAGTAGGCTAACGTATGTCAATGGTTTTAGGAACAGCAGTAACATCAGGCAGGATTTAGGCTACCAACTGCCTAGCCAGTTGTAGCTCAATCTTGGGTGCAATGATCACGTTCCAGCACTGACTGACTGTGCGGAGGCTCAATGATTTAATGTTACGCTAGCCTACATGATACACTAGTCAAGTAATAAAATATATAGCTGTCGGCTATATTAGCCACGACTTACCGTTCTTTGTGCAGCTTCAAATGTCGAACAAAGTTGGAAATTGTTGCGCCTCCGTCTGTAATTTTCTTCCCGCATCTTTTGCAAGTTGCAATCCGTTTTTTGTTGATACAGCTTCGTCTTTATATCCGAAAATAATAATTTGGGGTATCATCTTTCCAAGGGCTCCATCTGAATTCACCCGCCGACGTTCCTCTGCACTGCCACACACAACTTTTTCTCAGCTGGCACAATTTGATTGGCTGCTGTCCGATTCAAACTGTAATCCGTGAAATTAAGAGTTGATGCGCTGTACAATTTTTTTAATACCATAATTTTTCAAATTTGGGCTTGGGGATGGTATCAAGTCAGGTCGAGTCATAAGGCTCAAGTCCAAGTCAAGTCACGAGTCATTGGTGTTAAAGTCAAAGTCAAGTTGCAAGTCATCATATTTGTGACTCGAGTCCAAGTCATGTTACTCGAGTCCACACCTCTGCTTCTTGAACATGAAATACTGTGAAAGATGGGATGCAGTAATAATGAGTTTTTCATTTTCAATTTAAGTATTTCTTGCAGTGTTTGGTTCATTTAGTATGCAAATAATGATATATCTCCTCTGTAGTTTGTCAAATGCAGTGTACCTGCTGTGAGAGATGAAGGAGAGGAGGAGAGGCAAGAACAACAAACTCATCTTCATGTCTGACATTACATGAAAAAATCAAGACATGTCGAAGGTACTGGACTGGCAGATGGGGAGTAGATGGAGACGCTGTGGTCATATCTGAGGCACTTTGGGAAGGCCACCAAAGAGATGACAGCGTACCATCGTATTGACCTCCTGACTGATGCCTTTCTCCCCCATTGGAAAAAGATGCACCAGAGGCAACCTTAGTACTCTTGGAATCGTTATTAATTTACTTGATTCTGGTTGACTCTAGTGATGTTCCTGACATTTCCTGTTTTTTTGTTTTAGTAGACTCTCTCCCATAGAGGCTTTATTGTGCAACAGAAGTTGCAACAGAGGCAGAAAGGGAAATGGCAGAAATTCTAACAGGTACACCATTGTATCAGATCTCTAAGCAAGGAATTTCAGTATTGATTACAATTTGTTGTCACATCTGTCACTGTTGTTATGTTTTAGGAACAACACTGGACACCATTAGGGATTGTGGCAGGAATGTCAGTGTCATCCTTGAGAGGAAAAAACCTACTCTGTGCTGATATGTTGCAGTGCTCCAGCAACATACAACTGCAATGTATGTAATTTATTTCAAATTTACTAAACCAAGTTGTTATTTTTTGGCATGCATTATTGTATGCCCTCTCTAATCCATTTTTTCCAGAGCACAGCAGGAAAGTGGAGATGGAACAGCTTTTGGTCAGCTTGTGCAGATCGAGAGGTACTTCCTCTATTCGTTTTTAACAGTACAATTGTTAGATCAATGAATATCATTGATCTCCCTGGTCAAAGTGTTTAGAACCTTTAGAAATAAAGACTATGGAGAGGAAGAACAGAATCCTCCATCGATGGTCCCCCACCAGCAGTCGCTTCCAGACTGCACTCCACAGACTGCAGAGTAACAGATTGACAACCAGTCTGGATGGAACCTTCAGTCTGGTGCTAGAACGGAGGTTCCTCTATGGCCTGATGAGAAAATATGCAGGTAACATATATATTCAACAATAGGAACAAGTCATGACTTTTCAGTTCTATGATATTTCTGTGTGGGTTATATCGTGGTAATTTCCTGTATTACTCAATAACGAGAGCCAACCACACACAAGTCAGAGTTATATTATAAAGTCCATCTTTAATTGAATATGAGTTTCACCATAGCCCTTTTTGACTCTCAGATCAATTCAGTGTCTATAAATGAATTCTCTGAGAGTGCTTACAAAACAATTCTTAGTTTCCTTTATAGAAAAGATACACCCCTCTCTTACATGACAAATAACAGATCTTAGGAACATTACAAAGAACATTTTACTTGAAAGAGGAGTATCCCATAGCTAGAGGGCGTTATCTATAAATTATCGTTCAGTTTGGTCTCCTAAAACGAGATTTTAATCTCGTTCTTGGTACCACTTAGTATGAAAACATTACCTCATCCAATGGCATATATCAATTGTCAATTCTAGATACCCCCATCTCAAAAACACCCCCTCCTGGATAAGCTCAGAAAAGACAGTGAGCCTCTTAGGTCATATACTAGGTCAAGATAAGGGCAACCTCAGAGGGGACATACAATAGTTACAGACACATTTCCAAGCCTCCTCCTCCCCTTCTGATATTCTTCATAGCATCACATGGTTTAACAGATACATTGACATATGAAGACAAGCCTGACCTCTCCCCTCTCTGGGCCCCAAGTGACTAAGCCCTAGAGAGAAAGGAAAATTCAACTGCCAACAGTATAATTCAAAATAAGACATTCTAATGACAAGAATAAAGATATCTAAAACATCTTATTTATATATGTTACCTAACTAATTCTGATTCAGCCACGACAGTTAACACAATAATACTTTACATTATTTTGCTGTTTCTGAACTTGTTTCTGTTGCTAATGGTCTATTGTTGGATGGTAATAGAGCAATTGAATAGCAGCTTTTGTCATTTTTGACTGTATAGATTGGATTACCTTCAACATATTTTGTTGTCTGTATTATCTGTTGTCAATAGATGGTCAAGGTATTGCCAACCGCCTGTCCAAAAGACTAAGCATCTGTGGACATCTCTGTGTAATTGTTAGATATAGGCCATTGTTGCATGTCATTTACCATTTATGTCATGGTTAGTGGAACCTGACGTGAGCCTGGTATACCGCAACCCAAGTCTAATGGAATAGACAGGTTTGCTTCCTCCAAAGTATTGTCTTTTCATTGACCTGTTAGTTGTGGAGTTTGGAAATATCAATTTAGATTATTTTGTAATTATTGTCATTTGAACATCTAGATCACCATTTTCATCTTTAAATGAAATAATAACTTCTGCACCTGATCCTGCCTGCCTCCTGCAACATTTAACTGTCCAAAAATGGATTTAGCAACTAAGGATTCTAGCTTTAAGGGTTATTAAGTGTGTAGGCTACAGATATATATGTTTTTAGAGATCAGTGTTTGTCGGCTTGTAATGTCTGATGAATTGACTTTGCTGGAAAGAGGAGGCTCGAGGCCATGGCGTGGTCGAAGTAGTACATTTAATAAATCATTATTCTAAACAAACCACAGGAGCGATTAGAACTACAATTATGGCGGCATTTCCGGTCACCGCCACTAGACGCGATGCAACATGAAACAGGGAGTTTGAGTTCTTCACAGAAAGCAGAGGTGTATTTGAACCATTATATTTACTAAGCACTGAAACGTTTAACTATTTTTGTTTTGGAATCACCATCATGAAGCACCCCTTAAACATATTACATCATGTTCTCACAACATTTTAGGACTTACAGTGGTGTACTTTATTTTTAATAAATACACCAATAGGCTTTCTGCTAGGGTTGAATAAACTCTTCAGTAAACTTTAGAAACAGCTTGATTGGACAACTAGACATGTTTAATGATAAGAATCAGCACATGTTTGATTGATAAAAGGGGTTATGTCCACATGCCAAGCGAGAGCTTAAAACGCATCAGTTTTCACTATCTGAACGCCTGAATCACTACATTGACTAGGGTTGAATATAGTCATCATATATGCCAGGCTACACATATTCATATACAGCATACATAGTGAAAGGACCGACGCAGGAGATGAGAAGCAGGTACAAGAAGTGAAATTTTAATAGCTGATGGACATGAAACAGAACAGGAACAACGTCTGGACAGGAACACATAACAACAATTAATGCGGACACAGGGAACACCACCGAGAAACAGACAGATATACAGGGGCAATCAACCACGTGAAGGAGTCCAGGTGAGTCTAATGAGCGCTGCTGCACGTAATGATGGTGACAGGCGCATGTAAAGACTGGTAGCCTGGCACCCTCGAGCGCCAGGGAGGGGGAGCGGGAGCAGGCGTGACACATAGGCCTACAAGTTGTAGGTCATACGAGTTTTAGGTCTTAGGTCAAAGGCATGGTGCCGTGAGGTGTTTCCTCACTTGAAGTTAACTGCCCCGTGCCTGAGGGACCCGAGATAGACGGGACTTCTGTGTGACCATCTGAACTCTGACTCTCCCATCTGCTGCCAGTGAAACAGGTTTAAAGGGCTTTGTTCAACGGGTGGTTCTAGTCCAGAATGCAGATTGTTTAAAACCGCATTCCAGGTGGTGTCTATTCCAGGTGGTGTCTATTCCACAAGTTACAACCGGCTAAATCTATGATGTTAAAATGCCTATTTACTCTGTTCCATCTGACTGTGCAAGCCACTGTCTCATCAGCCAAGCCATGCAATTTATGAACTTGATCACCACTGTTAAAAGCATCTAGACATTATCTCACATTTCTTTTAGACTAACATTTTGTTTAAAACAGCAGAGATTTGTATAAACCTTGCTGTCTGTCTCTCTGACATTTGCAACATTGAATTTGAATATTGAAACAATCTCCAGCTGTCCCATAGTAATGAATGTGTTGGGTGTCGAGACAAGACAGACAGGAAGGCAGAGTTTCTCAGCCAATCAAAATCATGAATCATCTGGCATAATATTTATGGATACATACAAAGAAATGTAGATTGAAAGACAGCTAGTTCGCAGTCTTTCCAGCTTCAGTTTGAAGTGATTGTGTTAGCTGTGTTGTTGTATAGCTCCTCTGAACAACAGTGCCCTGACGAGAGAGCACATTTTCTATACCAGGCGAAATCACGCCTCATTAGCTCATTGTTATGGATATATGCAACAACAAAAAATCACTAGAAAACAGCGTAAACAAATGCAAATGCAGCTACTGTTGTTATTCTGGCTGCACTGTTTGACCTGACTGTAAGTAAGCTGTTGTTGGCTAGCTAGCAACCAAGGGATAAAAACGTTGCCAGCCAGTATGGCAATGGAACATTTAGAGAGAACGGCTGGGTCACGTCCATAGATACAGAACAAAAAGACTGAACAACTAGGTCGTGTCTCCGGCCAACGAACAGATAGAATGAACGACCAGCCAGCTTGGGTAGCAACCCTAGATTTGTGTCGAGACTATATCCTGAATGAATCTTGGATGAAATAGTATGAATAAATTAATCAAAATAACGTTTTTTTATGAAAATATGTCAATCATTATTTGAATATTTTGGTAATCCGTTGTATTAAAGTGATAATGCCCTTGAAGCCAGTTGTTGGAGGATATATTGGCACAGATTGCCAGCCCTCAACTTCGTCTCAGGCCTAACAACACCCGTGCCAATATATCCTCCGAACACCGGCTTTGAGGGCATTATCACTTAATTATTCTACACATGATCAGAGAGGGAAAAATTAACCCCTTACCAAAAGATCAACTTCTATCTACAAATATATATTATTATGCAGACATTCCCTTACTTATTTTTTACACAATAAAACCTCTTGCATACAGTTGTTAAGAGTCATTTCAGGGGCTGGGCAGCCTACAATATCTATTCAGTTATCGCAAGTCACAATTTCATTGGAACATTGAACATTAACAAGATAGAATGAGACAAAAATATAATTAATTTATACCTACTATTTTCACATTTGAAGTCCCCTGCCTTTTGCAGTATGTCTTCCAGCTGTTTGTTTCCAAAAGATGACAGTCACTTGATGGTTAACTCATGCCCCAGACATCTAATAACGTTGGTCCCCACCTCAAAATACGGTAGGGGAACCAACCTTTTCCACCACATGCATCTAACAGGGAAGACACAGAGAGCTTGGCATTGGTAACAACATGCATATTTTATTTATAAATCGAACATCAAATGTTACATACTACATTACAGGTAACACAAAACAACAACATTACATTTTGACTGTAATCTATTGGTGTGACTAAACGTGTCTGTAATCAATTGACTTGACTAAATGTATCTGTAATCTATTGATGTAACTAAATGTATCTGTAATATATTGATGTGACTAAATGTATCTACTATTTGCTATTGTGAGAAAAGAAATCACTTTAAACATAAACATCGTAAATGTAGAATTGAAGATGTATTTAACCTCCGGAACTAGATCTGGTCGGCTCCTCCGACCCTCCTGTGGTCCAGTTGTGTTTTCACCTATGAACAATTAAAAGAACATGGTGCAGAATGATATGACAAGTTTAAGCACCCACCTAATGATTATTGTTATTATTATTATTATTATTATAGGTATTTATGGAAAATATGCTTAGGAAATGTTATGGAAATTCATGTATACTGAGACAGACTTGGACAATTATTCAAACAATCAAAATCTATTTAACTTCTTCGGGGTAGGGGGCAGCATTTTCACTTTTGGATAAATAGCGTGCCCAATTTCAACTTCCTTCTACTCATCCCCAGAATATAAGATATGCATATTATTAGTAGATTTGGATAGAAGACATTCTGAAGTTTCTAAAACTGTTTGAATCATGTCTGTGAGCATAACAGAACTTATGTAGCAGGCAAAACCCCGAAAACAAACCATTCAGAATTTTTATTTTTTTGAGGTCACTGTCTTTTCAATGAGATTTCATTGGGACACCAGATTTCTAAGGGACTTGTTTGCAGTTCCTACCGCTTCCACTGGATGTCACCAGTCTTTGGATATTGGTTGAGGTTATTCCTTTGTGTAATGAAGAAGTACGGCCATCGTAAAGGAGGGTCACTTGAAGTAAATTTTTTGAGAGAGGCACATTACCAAAAAAGTTGCGTCAGTATGTTTTCTTTTTGTATTGAACACAGATCATCCCGTCTTCAAATTGATCGATTATTAACGTTTAAAAATACCTAACGTTGTATTACAAAAGTAGTTTGAAATGTTTTGGTAAAGTTTACATGTAACTTTTGATATATTTTGTAGTGACGTTGCGCAAGTTGAAAGCTGTGTTTTTCTGGATGAAATGCACCAAATAAATTGACATTTTGGATATATATCGACGGAATTAATTGAACAAAAGGACCATTTGTGATGTTTATGGGACATATTGGAGTGCCAACAAAATAATTTCGTCAAAGGTAAGGCATGAATTATATTTTTATTTCTGCGTTTTGTGTCGTGCCTGCAGTGTTGAAATATGCTACTCTCTTTGTTTACTGTTGTGCTATCATCAGATAATGGCATCTTATGCTTTCACCGAAAAGCCTTTTTGAAATCTGACATGTTGGCTGGATTCACAACGAGTGTAGCTTTAATTTGGTATCTGACATGTGTGATTTAATGAAAGTTAGATTTTTATATCATTTTATTTGAATATGGCGCTCTGTATTTTCCATGGCTATTGGCCAGGTGGGACGATTGCGTCCCACCTACCCCAGAGAGGTTAACATCGATTACTTATTGGAATAATGAAGCTGTCGAACCCACACTCTTGAGTGTGTTGCTGAGAGCCTAACTGATAATGAAATGCTGGGAAGGCCACCAAAGAGATGACAGCGTCCCATCGTATTGTCTTCAATTCAATGTAGAATTGAAGACGCCTATAACCTCCGGAACTAGATGCTGGAGACAGGAAGCAGGTACAGGGAGAACATTTTATAAACTACGGACATGAAACAGGACAGGAACAGCACCTGAACAGGTGTAAAAATAACGACATCAATGCTGAGACAGGGATGAAACAGAGAACACAGACAGAGAAAGGGGACGCAATCCAATAATGATGGAGTTCAGGTGGGTCCAATGGTGCGCGTAACGAAGGTGACAGGTGTGCGTACAGGCAGTCTGGCGCCCTCGAGTGCCAAAGAGAGAGCGGGAGCAGGCGTGCCTGACGGGCCGGCCGAGGCATGGGAGTCTGGAGAACTGGCTGAGGCGTGGGAGCCTGATGATCCCGCTGAGACGTGGGAGCCTGACTAACCGGCTGAGGCGTGGGAGCCTGACGAACCGGCTGAGACGTGGGAGCCTGACGAACCGGCTGAGGCGTGGGAGCCTGACGAACCGGCTGAGGCGTGGGAGCCTGATGATCCCGCTGAGACGTGGGAGCCTGGCTGAAGCATGACGTGGAGCGGGAGCAGGTGTGACACATAGCACATCTTGTTTATGGAATGCCAGCTGTAGTCATTGTCAGCTCAAGCTATCTCTCGCAAAACCCATTAGCTTGACCATATGCACAGACTAACTGCAGGAAGCTCGAGTGGATACCATCCCTATACAGAAACACAACATTAATAGAACAGAAATATCTTACTCTTTGTTAAGTATTAATACCAAACAAATCAGGTAAATACTTAGTTTTTCTCTCACAGAAAACAAGAAACACAGGAACTATATTGTCTGTCTTTTAATCTGTTTTACAATAATACTTTACCTGCAAAGGAAAGGTCAAATTATCTGTTTGCATGACAACCTGTTGCCCACTACTTTTGTTCTCCATTTTTCTTCAAGATGAGGACAACAGCCTCCACCCGCAGATCCTTGAAACTTAATAATAAGAAAATGTATTACATAAAATGTATTACATAGGGAGGAACCAAACTATATAGGGAGGAACCAAACATTACATGTATTTGATAATAGTAAATTATACACTTTTAATACTGAAAACAAATGACTAATTACATTTTCTGTAACACAGAATTCTGTCTAAGTCATCTCTTAACCTATATTAACATCTTCTCTTCTTTCAGACTTCTTATCTTACCCTATGTGAGGTTCTAAAACAGTAGCACTTTATTTAAGCCCACACTTATCAGGCACCAATTTGCAGATTTTAAGTAAAAGCCAATAGCTGCAAGGTTGCTGGTTCAAACCTCTGGAGTTTTTCTGAAATCAAATTGAAGTAATATCTAATAAGGGTCCAAGAAACATCCTATGAAACACTTACAAACTACAAATTAGTGCCTAAAAAGTGTGGGCTAAAATATAGTGCTAGGCTGTCATCCTACTCTGACATGGGCTTTAAATGACTGTATGTGGTCATCAACTCTTCTTGCCATAACGTCTTCAGTCATCTATCCTTTATCTCTTGAATCCCTGAGCTCCTCAGTCATCTTCTGGAATGTCCTCCTCTCCATCTCACCTAAACTCCCCCACCTGTCACTGAGGCTTGTCTGGTCACCTGAGATGACAATATTGTATACTGAAGTCAACTATAACAGAGGATATTGTCGTGGTGAAATTGTCGTGAGCTATTGACTTACTTGAACAGGATCACCTTCAAACTGCTTATGATCACCTACAAGCACTCAATGGACTTGCGCCCTCATACATTACTGACCTTCTGCACCCCTACATTCCCACCAGCTCACTGCACTCTAACAGTGGCCTCCTCATCATCCCTTGCACCAGGCTCCGCTCTGTAGGAGACGTTGCTTTTAGCAGTGCAGCCCCCCAAAATAGCACACAAAAAAGTTTAAAAACTGGCACGAATATCCGGTTTATTGTACCGATGCGGTGGTACAAGACAAGCGTAGCTTAACCTCTTTCTAAATATGTTGGAAAACAAATTGCTTTATGTAATGACGAGTACATTTGAAATAAACAATTCACTTTTAAATTGTTCTCTAATTAAACATTATGGAATACCCAAGTCGACTGTTTTACTGGTTTGACATGCGTCACCTAACTGTGATTGCGCCCAGGTGCGTCTCGTTATTGGTTGATGGGGTTTTACCTATAAATTGACAGTGTTCCTCTGTGGCTAGAAGATTCCCATTATTTGTTAAGGTTGGAGTGCCTTGAGAGGACAAGATAAGTGAAGGTGACTTAGACCAAATTTCCAGTAATGGCAGCCTGGTAGCTGAACCATAAGTATTGCAAAAGTATGACCTCCTGCCAGGATCAGCTCTCCTTCTCCCTGGGCACGTCTCCCTAAACCTATGACCTTTGTATGTATTGCCGTTGCTAATTTAAAGTGAAGGCTAATAAGTATATATTGGTGATTAGCTCTGAATGTGTGACATTATATTAGCTCTGAAGATTGTGTGACATTATATTAGCTCTGAAGATTGTGTGACATTATATTAGCTCTGAAGATTGTGTGACATTATATTAGCTCTGAAGATTGTGTGACATTATATTTGCTCTGAAGATTGTGTGACATTATATTAGCTCTGAAGATTGTGTGACATTATTTTAGCTCTGAAGATTGTGTGACATTATATTAGCTCTGAAGATTGTGTGACATTATATTAGCTCTGAAGATTGTGTGACATTATATTTGCTCTGAAGATTGTGTGACATTATATTTGCTCTGAAGATTGTTTGACATTATATTTGCTCTGAAGATTGTGTGACATTATATTAGCTCTGAAGATTGTGTGACATTATATTTGCTCTGAAGATTGTGTGACATTATATTTGCTCTGAAGATTGTTTGACATTATATTTGCTCTGAAGATTGTGTGACATTATATTAGCTCTGAAGATTGTGTGACATTATATTAGCTCTGAAGATTGTGTGACATTATATTTGCTCTGAAGATTGTGTGACATTATATTTGCTCTGAAGATTGTTTGACATTATATTTGCTCTGAAGATTGTGTGACATTATATTAGCTCTGAATGTGTGACATTATATTAGCTCTGAAGATTGTGTGACATTATATTTGCTCTGAAGATTGTGTGACATTATATTATCTCTGAATGTGTGACATTATATTAGCTCTGAAGATTGTGTGACATTATATTTGCTCTGAAGATTGTGTGACATTATATTAGCTTGGAAGATTGTGTGACATTATATTAGCTCTGAAGATTGTGTGACATTATATTAGCTCTGAATGTGTGACATTATATTAGCTTGGAAGATTGTGTGACATTATATTAGCTCTGAAGATTGAGTGACATTATATTAGCTCTGAATGTGTGACATTATATTAGCTCTGAAGATTGTGTGACATTATATTTGCTCTGAAGATTGTGTGACATTATATTTGCTCTGAAGATTGTTTGACATTATATTATCTCTGAAGATTGTGTGACATTATATTTGCTCTGAAGATTGTGTGACATTATATTAGCTCTGAAGATTGTGTGACATTATATTAGCTCTGAAGATTGTGTGACATTATATTTGCTCTGAAGATTGTGTGACATATTAGCTCTGAAGATTGTGTGACATTATATTAGCTCTGAAGATTGTGTGACATTATATTTGCTCTGAAGATTGTGTGACATGATATTATCTCTGAAGATTGTGTGACATTATATTAGCTTGGAAGATTGTGTGACATTATATTAGCTCTGAAGATTGTGTGACATTATATTAGCTCTGAATGTGTGACATTATATTAGCTCTGAAGATTGTGTGACATTATATTTGCTCTGAAGATTGTTTGACATTATATTATCTCTGAAGATTGTGTGACATTATATTAGCTCTGAAGATTGTGTGACATTATATTTGCTCTGAAGATTGTGTGACATTATATTAGCTCTGAAGATTGTGTGACATTATATTAGCTCTGAAGATTGTGTGACATTATATTAGCTCTGAAGATTGTGTGACATTATATTAGCTCTGAAGATTGTGTGACATTATATTAGCTCTGAAGATTGTGTGACATTATATTAGCTCTGAAGATTGTGTGATATTATATTAGCTCTGAAGATTGTGTGACATTATATTTGCTCTGAAGATTGTGTGACATTATATTAGCTCTGAAGATTGTGTGACATTATATTTGCTCTGAAGATTGTGTGACATTATATTAGCTCTGAAGATTGTGTGACATTATATTAGCTCTGAAGATTGTGTGACATTATATTAGCTCTGAAGATTGTGTGACATTATATTAGCTCTGAAGATTGTGTGATATTATATTAGCTCTGAAGATTGTGTGACATTATATTTGCTCTGAAGATTGTGTGACATTATATTAGCTCTGATTGTGTGACATTATATTAGCTCTGAATGTGTGACATTATATTAGCTTTGAATGTGTGACATTATATTAGCTCTGAAGATTGTGTGACATTATATTAGCTCTGAAGATTGTGTGACATTATATTAGCTCTGAAGATTGTGTGACATTATATTAGCTCTGAAGATTGTGTGACATTATATTAGCTCTGAAGATTGTGTGGCATTATATTTGCTCTGAAGATTGTGTGACATTATATTTGCTCTGAAGATTGTGTGACATTATATTAGCTCTGAAGATTGTGTGACATTATATTAGCTTGGAAGATTGTGTGACATTATATTTGCTCTGAAGATTGTGTGACATTATATTAGCTTGGAAGATTGTGTGACATTATATTTGCTCTGAAGATTGTGTGACATTATATTAGCTCTGAAGATTGTGTGACATTATATTAGCTCTGAAGATTGTGTGACATTATATTAGCTCTGAAGATTGTGTGACATTATATTAGCTCTGAAGATTGTGTGACATTATATTAGCTCTGAAGATTGTGTGACATTATATTAGCTCTGAAGATTGTGTGGCATTATATTAGCTCTGAAGATTGTGTAACATTATATTAGCTCTGAAGATTGTGTGACATTATTGCAGTGCTCCAATGGTGATTATAGAGACGCGACTCTCTAATATTGGTGCTGAAAGATATTGACGCTTCAGAAAATAAATCTGCTGTCTATTTGAAATCTATCTCAGGCACATCAGATACAACTGATTGCATTAGGCTTTATCAAGGGCTTTGTGATTCGTTGGCCACTCAATTCAGGTGTGAGAGCAGCTGGATGGATAAAAATGCTTTCTTACTGTTCACTTGGAAACTAATTAGGAAACATGGCATCACTTTGTTCTTACATAAGAACTGCTATATAAGTGCTATGCAATTACATTCTAGCGGTATTGGTTGTTAGATAACAGCACAACTCCAGCCAACATGTTTCAGAACAATGTTGATACTGCATTTATTACTGTGTACTAGTTATAAAGGTTTGAGGGCAGCTTGATTTTGTGTGACTAGATACACTGTCATTACTACTTACATAGGCATCCATCTCACAGCTCCTGAATGATTATGGATTGATAAGTGATTTGCTGTGAACCGCATAGTTCTAAGTAATAGATTTCTGAATACAATCCACTTATGATTCAAACCACGGACCTCATTCCTGTAAATCACTCATTAATAATGTGCAAAAAGCTTCCTCATCCATGAATGCTTACTGTCAGAAGAATCCATATACCTCCTAACCCTGGGCGAGAAAATGCAACATCACAAAGTTCACTTCCACTGCTATGCTGATAACTCCCAGCTCTACCTCTCCACCAAACCCACTCTCCCTCCCACCTCCTTCGTCAGCTGTCTTCACGACATCCAGAGCTGGATGAGCATGAAACTCCTCAAACTGAACAGCAACAAGACAGCGGTCATGCTCTTCTGCTCCAATACATTCTCTCCAAGCATCACCACAGATGGTTTCCCGGTCCCTCTGTAAACACAAGTCAAAATCCTCGATGTCTCCCTGGATAGTTCCCTCTCTTTCGAACCCCACATGAAAACCAGCACCCGGACAGCGTTCTTCCATCTACGCAATATCTCCAGGCTCCGCCTCTCACTGTCACACTCCAGCACCGAAACCCTCATCCATGCCGTCGTTACTTCCCGACTAAAATACTGTACCACTCTCCTCACCAGATCCCCACCAAACTCATCAATAGACTCCTAATGGTGCTGAACTCTCCAGAATCCACACCGGCTCAACTGAACACATCAAACCCATCCTTATCAATCTACACTGGCTCCCTGTGCAATCCTGCATTAACTTTAACACTCCTCCTCACCTTCAAAGCCCCTCCACAACCTGGCATCCACCTACCTCTCTGGTCTTCTCCCAGTCTATGCCCCCCCCCCCCCCCCCCCCGCTCCCTCTGCTCTTCCTCTGATGTTCTCCTTACCCTAAATCGGGTTTGTATCCTCTTTCCAACCCCTCCCTCCTCTATTTATCTGTCTTGTTTTGTCTGGTCATTTGATTTGAGATTGTTTAGATTGTACATTGCCCTGTTGATTGATGCACTTGATTAATCTGAGAGAGAAAAAACACCAAAAAAGATGTCGTTGGCCAGTTAACATCATTGTTTAAATAATACTTGGAGTGGAAATGAAATATGAATTACATACTCCACTGTTTAATTAGACATACTATGCTGTTTTTACTTAGAGAATTGTCTATTATGTTAGTATTTTTACTGATACAAGCTTGTCGTGTGACTTAGTCATAAGTCTGGGTGTACAGATAAGAGCCCTTTGGGATACGACTGCAGTATGTGACAAACTGTTTTAACCTGTAACGACTTTCTTCCTGGGATGAAGGAGAGGACCAAAATGCAGCGCGGTTAGTGTTCAACATGTTTAATACGACAATAAACGGTGAACACTTACAACAATACAAAAACAACAAACGTGAAAGCCGAGACAGTCCTATCTGGTGCAGAACACAAACACAGAGACAGGAAACAATCACCCACAAAATCCCAACACCAAACAAGCCTCCTATATATGATTCTCAATCAGGGACAATGATTACCAGCTGCCTCTGATTGAGAACCATATTAGGCTGGACACAGAAACAGACAAATTAGACACACAACATAGAATTCCCACCCAGCTCACGTCCTGACCAACACTAAACAAGCAAAACACATAATAACTCTGGTCAGGGCGTTACATAACCATCTACAGGAATTCAGATGTGTGGAAAACATGCAGGAAGGAACAGACAACGATGGCAACGTCAACTATCTTAATCTGCATTGACAAAACTGTTGTTTGAAATAATCTGCAGTCTCACTTCCTGTAGAATTTCTCTGACATACTCTTACTTTACAACCCCCTTTAAAAAAATATCCATCAGGACATTTTATAGAAGAATATATTATATTTTTCGGACTAAAAAAGGATTACTGTGGAAAGACGCATCATGAAATGGAGAGAGAATTTCCCAACATGTCACATCAGAATATAGGACTACATTTTTGATGTTGGAATACAAGTTAATCTGAGACCTTTCCCTTCAGCGCCTCTTTGCAAAACAAGTTTTAGAAAGACACACTGCGCTTATAACCAGCAGCTTTGCAAATATGGGTGTTGCAGGAGGCGTTATGTGAACGCCCATAGTAACCAATCCAGTTGTGTAATTTGAAAGGAAAGCATTGTCATTAGATGTAGCTCAACTAAAAAACATTCAAGCATAACACTGTATAACTTCTGTGTTGATAAAATGCTGTTTATAGTACTGGAATTAAACATGATTTTATGCTGTTGCCTTATTCTGCTAAACAGCTTCTTCGTTGTCACACTGACACATGAAACAATGAATGATTCAGGGCAGGCAATGCAAAATAAGTTGTTTGCATTACGTGCCCTGAGGCATTGATTCTCTCATGTGTCCGTGTGACAACGAAGAACCTGTTAGTACAGTTTGTCCTCTTTATGGTTAAGTTTTGTGACTGTGTGACATGGAAATGGCACAAGAATTAAAATGTTTGAATCAAAGGTTGGCTTTCAGTATTCCATGTATCTCTTACGTCAGAGACATCTCTGAATCTAAAGAATATGTGAATTTGAAAGTATGACTCATGTCTTAAATAGTGAGTTGATTCTAAATGAATGTGTATATATTAACGTACCGGTACTCTCTCTAGAGGAGATTCATGAAAAATACAAACCACACAGTGTGGTTGCTTTAAAATAATTACAAGATTTGAAAAGGGTGGCATGCTGCTCATCGTTTTCAGCATTCTATTAAATGTATTGTGATTTCCGACTTGAATTTAATTCTGGACAGTTGAACGCAAGCCATTTCAATTCATGTATTGAAATGATTTTCAGATCCAATTAACAGATTGGAGTTTGTATATTGTGTTACTAAGCATACTGATAAACTGTGATTTTAGTTGAGAGTTGGCAACAAACAAAAACATTTTACAAAATAATATTAGGAGATTATAGTGTTAAATAGCCTTGGCTTTTTGCCCATGGAACTTTGGGGAGTGGTTAGGACACATCTACATTCTGCATATAAACAACTCGGCAGGCTAAAAGTGAATCTATTGCTATACAATTGTAACTCCATAGCAGCCTAGCATATTACCACTTCACAAACATTGAATATACTTCATTCAAAAATAGGTAAGTTGTCAATTTGAATTATTTCTTTGGCATCAATGTAGAATTGTAAACCTGTCTTCTGGATAATGATGGACATAAGCTGGTTGGTTACAGAAAGTCTTGGTTGTTTTATTAGACTAGTTGGACAAGAATTTCAAGGTTTGCTCAAAGATGATATCTTGCAATGAGGCTTGACTGATTGAAGACAACAATGTAGGCCTAATTGTTTTCAAATTGTTTTACAAGCACGCCTTACCAGCTTTTTTTATTAAGTTCCTTAAATGTGCTGAGAATGTACCAAAGCCAAGCCACTATCCTTCAACATTCCCAGGGAAGGATGTTTGCAAAATAACCATTGGACAACAACACTCTCACCATGCTCTACGGTTCTTAGAACGTTTTGTGCTCGCTGAGAAGTCTGTATTGAAATGCAAATTCCTTGGCGGTCCTCTTGAGGACATTACAATTCAGGCTCAGAAGGTTGATCACGTGATCACCTGTTAAATGATGGATAACATATGACAGGGAGAGGGGATTTTGTATTGGGACTTTTATTTAAAATTATATTTGAATTAATAAATAGTAACCCAATTGGGATACATTCACATTACCCACAGATCTAGCCTCAGATGACCATAACCCCAATACTGATCTGCCATCGATAATGAAAAACATCTCACCCTATCGGATTGTCTTCTGTCCAGTTACTAGGCTACCTGTTCCATAGGTCCACAGTCCCTCGTTCGATTTGAAGAAAGTTAGCAAGGTATTTCACTGTACTTGTGCATGTGACATTAAAACTTGAAACACATCCCGTAGTGTCCTGTTCTAGTCCTAGGCCCTACTGTATGTCTCATGCCCAGTTAGGCTCCAAGTCTCCAGCAGTTTGTGGCCTTAGCTGGCTATGAGTCCCCTGCCTTGTCAGGCCCCCTGTCCTGCTTGGGTCTCAACCACCTGACTTGGGGTACCCACCATTTCCTGACCCAGTGTGACTGCTGCATTCAGGTGTGTACACCTAAGCCGGTACCCTCCTGGCCTCTATGCATGGTCACGAGAAATTACGCTGCTCCTCTAGTTTTACAGTCAGATGCAACTTGACTGTCCTGCCGTTGCCCACACCTTTGTTATATCCCTTTTATTGTTCAGATTTCCATGGAAGGGCAGATAGGCAGAACAGCAAAGATACAATGAGGGTGAAGTCCTCCTCTAGTTAGTGTGTGTTTCTGTCGTGTTGAGAAGAGGATGCAAACTATTTTCTCAAGGACCACTCCGTAGAGACAATGACAGAAAAGTGTGTGTCCTCTTTCTCTTGGAACAGACCGTTAAATAAATGTTTAGCTCGTACTTTTTGACAAGCAAACCCACTCTTATTTTATCTTTCTCTCTCTCCATCTTTCCACCTTTTCTACCTTGCCCTCCCTCCTTTCTAGAGAACATACTAACCATGGCGACACTGAACAAAATCGATCACCTCCAATCATCTGGCTTTGGTAGACCCCTACCCAGACACGGGCTTCATCTCCTTCACTGGTTTGCCCACGACTATGTCAACTTCAACAAAAAGGGTGAAATGTTGACAGTGTGCAACCCTGAGAAGAAGGCGTTCGGATTCCACCGCTTCTTCGACAAGATAGAGAAGCATGATGGCCAGCGTAACCGACTGCTACCAGACCAGGGCTTACCATACTACGAAGTGGGCAATCTGAATGCTCCAGGGTCTGAGAACCTACCGCATTATGTCAGCGAAAACCACACAGGACACAATAACGACAGCAACATAGACCGGATCATTATCAGCATGCAGTCAGACCTGGTGATGGACAAAATCTACGTGACCCAACATGATCATCACAGAGATGCTTTTGACCCCCATCGCACCTATCGCATCAGTAAGGGGTTGATCAGTATCATCCGTAATCTGGACCTGGATGAACTCCTGGAGAAGGCTGGACACTCTTAAGACTTTTCCCCCCTGGCCAAGGGCATATAGACAGAGGTATCGTACACATAATCTGATGGTCAAAATCAAGATCTTTAAAATAATTATTTTCTTAAAAATGTATACTAGGCATTTGTGTTTGCTAGACTCACGTAAGTTGCTAGCTGACCAAGATCCGTTTTACTTCAGTAACTTTAACTCAAGTCTAAGGCTGGGTTTCTACTAAGCTAACACATAGAATTATTTTAAGATCGTCATACCAAGGATCATTTAGCTATTTAATTTGAACTTTTAGTACTCTTTTATGTATCAAAATATACAGTATATACTGAACAAAATTATAAACGCAATATGTAAAGTGTTGTTCCCATGTTTTACAATGTGAAATAAAAGATCCCTGAAATTTTCCATTTGCACAAAAAGCTTATTTCTCTCAAATGTTGTGCACACATTTGTTTACATCCCTGTTAGTGAGCATTTCTCCTTTGCCAAGATAATCCATCCACCTGACAGGTGTGGCATATAAAGAAGCTGATTAAACAGCACAATCATTACACAGGTGCACCTTGTGCTGGGGACAATAAAATGCCACTCCAAAATGTACAGTCAGAGGTGGAAAAAGTACTAAATTGTCATACTTAAAGATACCTTAATAGAAAATGACTCCTAGTATCCTATGTCACCTAGTAAAATACTACTTGAGTAAAAGTAAAAAAATATTTGGTTTTAAATATACTTAAGTATCAAAAGTAAATGGAATTGCTAAAATGTACTTAAGAATCTAATGTAAAAGTATAAATCCTTTCAAATTCCTTCTATTAAGCAAACCAGACGGCACAATTTTCTAGTTTTTTTATTGACGGATAGCAGGGCTACAACACTCAGACATAATTTAGAAATTAAGCATTTGTGTTTAGTGAGTCTGCCAGATCAGAGGCAGTAGAGATGACCAGGGATGTTCTCTTGATAAGTATGTGAACTGGAGAATTTTCCTGTCAAAATGTAACGGTACTTTTGGGTGTCAGGGAAAATGTATGGAGTAAAAAAAACATTATTTTCTTTCGGAATGTAGTGAAGTAAAAGTTGGCAAAAATATGAATAGTAAAGTACAGATACCCCAAACAACAACTTAAGTAGTACTTTAAAGAATTTTTACTTAAGTACTTTACACCACTGTGTACAGTTTTGTCACGCAACACAATGCCACAGATATCTCAAGTTTTGAGGGAGCGGCAAATGACATGTTGAGGAATGTTCACCAGAACTGTTGCGAGAGAATTGAATGTTAATTTCTCTGTCATAAGCTGCCTCCAACGTCAATTTAGAGAATTTGGCAGTAGGTCCTTATATGAACTGTAACTCAGTAAAATCATTGAAATTGAAACTCTCCTTGAAGAAAGGTGGATAGAGGAGGGGAGGATACTCTTCCTTTCACCTACAAATGACATCTCCTTGACCACTTATCAGTTTCCAGGTCACGGAGGAAAGAGGTCTGAGGAGAGAGGGTGGAGGACAGACATTTTTTTCTAAATGGGAAAAGACCTTTGTGTCGATTCTCCAAACTTGCCCCAAAGTATGCAATTGCACTTGCACTTGGATTTCAAAGCATTGAGTTGGTGTTAGCATTGGCTGGAGAGAGTCCATCATTATCAAATCCATCAGGACTGTAGAATCTAGAGAACATAACAGAACAGTGTTACTCAATCCATTCCCGGGGGACCCTTCTTCTTCTTTGATGAGGTTTAACGGTTGGCATCCAATAAATGTTGCATTACCACCACCTACTAGACGGAAGTATAAATCCCTTATAATTTTCTTAAAAAATAAATAAAAAATCTAACAAATAGAAATAAAATTTACCTACACTAAACTCACAAATAAAATAAAAATATATCATCAATAAATACCATACTCCACTATTTCAATCTATTTAGTCCAACTTCAGGCCAAGAGCCTGAAAGGATGGGACACCACCACTTAACACACCCTGTAACTCTTCTGATGTCAAATCTCGCACACCCAAATACCTCTCTGCAGCTGCCACCACAACCTCTATTTTCTGCAAATTACATTCCATCCCTGCAGTACAGTTGATAACCATTGCTATAAATGGCAATAATACAATCTTACTGAAACATATATTACTTGTTGGTTTATCCCTCTGTACTGGTACAGATCTACTTCTCACACAACTCCTCTCAGGATCCCTTCCCCTTGACCCATCTTCCCTCCGGGACCACCAGAGAGTGCACATTTTTTGTTTTAGCCCAGCACTACCACAGCTGTTTCTATTCAGGAACTTGAATCAATGATTGGTTAATTATTTGTTATTTTTTTTCTGGAAATTACAAAATGTTTAATGTATCAGTAAGATCACTCTCACCCTTCTCTCACAGCCCTGAGAGACATGCAAGCGAACAGGAATTCTTGTTTCAAATAACATGAAAACATCAACATACTTTGAACAACAGCCGTGTGAGTTTCGTCAAAGTGTAGGATTTTGTTTTCCTACAATACTCTGTGCTTATTACATCTGCTCCTGCCACGCCCTCTACAGCTCATCCAGTGTCTCCTTGACCTGCCGCCACTCCCTCAGTGCTCTTTCCCTCTCTCTCTGTCGTGTGTGTGTGTGTGTGTGTGTGTGTGTGTGTGTGTGTGTGTGTGTGTGTGTGTGTGTGTGTGTGTGTGTGTGTGTGTGTGTGTGTGTGTGTGTGTGTGTGTGTGTGTGTGTGTGTGTTGGCGGAGACAGGTGTGCTGGAGTCAGAGCAGATCCTCACCAGCTGCAATCTGTTCCATAATCAAGACCTCTACAAATACTCAGCCCTATTGTAATCTACCCCTAACCAGCCAGATTGTAATCTCTGCTCAGTCAGTCTATGTTTCTAGCTGTTTAGATGCTGTTGTCCTGTTGTGCCTGTTTCCCCTGTTTTCCCTTGCCTGAAGCTGTTTTCCTCTCCGCTACAGTTCTGCCCGCTCTGACTCTGGTCGCTGTCTCCAGTCTGAAGTCTCGTCAGTCCTGCTACTCTGTCTTGGATCCCCCCACTCTACGGCTCCCTTGGATTCCCCTCCGGACCTGCTTACCATGTCCCAATACCTCTCGCTCCAACCTCAGCCTCCGCACCTGGTTTCCTGCAACTCGCCTGAGCTTCCCCACGCCTGCACTCAATCTTCCCCCTGTGTTTCAATAAATACCTTGGTTACCTCATCCCAATCTCCTCGTCTGAGTCTGCTCTTGGGTTCCCCTGTTACGTGTGACCGTACTGTTTGATCATTACATAAAATCAAACCTTATTTACATGGAATGTTTTACAAACATAAATTAATCACACATATATTTATCTGAAATATAAAACATGAATGATCCAGAGTTGCTTTGGCCTTTGTCCTTTTCCTGCCTTGTTATGCCGATTTCCTGACAGAAGATCTGTCATCATTTTCTTTCGTTTTTTTCGAATTCCTCCTGTTTTCTTTATTTCTGGATGTTCAATATATGACTCTCAAGGTTGAATTTGTGTCTGAAAAATATCCTGCAGTCACTACAGCTAAATGGTTTCTCTCCAGTACCTATATGTCTGCATATGCGTAAGGCTCCTTGAGTCAGAAGCTTTTCCTTCAGACACCACAGCTAAATGGTTTCTCTCCAGTACCTATATGTCTGCATATGCGTAAGGCTCCTCGAGTCAGAAGCTTTTCCCTCAGACATCACAGCTAAATGGTTTCTCTCCAGTACCTGTATGTCTGCACATGCGTAAGGCTCCTCGAGTCAGAAGCTTTTCCCTCAGACATCACAGCTAAATGGTTTCTCTCCTGTGTGAGTCAGTAAATGTTTGGTTATGTTCCTCTTCCTGTTGAAGCTTGTGGCTGTATGGAAAGAAATGAGGGAGCAGCTGCACAACATCCATGTGGAGAACATGGCCTCCCCAGTCAAATCAATCTGCTCCATGTGTGGGATCGAGCCAGAGATGATATGGTGGGGCTGAGACAATATTTTGCTCTGACTGTGTGGTGTCTCTCTCTCTCTCTGTCTATCTGTCTCTCTGATACATATTTCCACCCACAACTTACTTATTTTCACCAGGTCAAGCTTTTTAGCCATGACTAAATCATTGAAACCAAGCCCAAACTCTTAACCAATACTCTCAATACGGCAATTTAAAAGGAGTTTTCCAATTGCTTTCAAATGGCACTGTAGGCGGAGAGATGGCCATAAGTGCTCACTCCACAGTAGACTTCTGAGGGTATTTGATGAAGTAATAAAGCATTTGTTAGTAATATCTTACAGTAAACAAAAACCTTTCAACGTGATCTCTACTGGAAGGTTGAGTTCGATCCCCAGTTTATTCATCCCAAAGATTCTAAAAAGTGGGACAAAATGCATCTCTGCTTGAAACTCTGCATTAAGCAGATGGATTCGGGGTAAGGCATTGTGATAGACTAGCTTCCTGTCCAGGTGGTATACTTGTGTATGCAATTGCTTCACGCTACTGAAAAAGGAAATTGGCTTCTGTCTTATGGGCTGTTATGGCTGGGACAAGGCTGGGACAAGGCTTATTATAATGCATCCAGAAAAACTTCTTAAGCTTGTTGATTATCTTTGTGATGTGAAATGCAAAATTTTCTACGTTGTTGACACACTTTCAGGCCGAGTGCATGATGTGCGAGTAGAGCTCTGCCAGTGTGAGCCGGAAGCAGTCATTGGTCAGGTACATGAGCCGGAAGCAGTGTCATTGGCCAGGTAACATGCTCTGGCCTTGCACACCTCGCCAGCCTCAGACTGCAGTTGTCTTTTCACTACTCAAGCAGATAACCAGACTGCAGCTTGAGAGTGGTGTTTCACTGAGGGCCATATGCCTCTCATTCAATTTTCCTCATAGGACACAAAGTAATAACTTTTATATTCTGATTCTAGTATAAAGTATATTTTACATCTCTTTACAGGACATTGGAAGAGTGGTGGTAGCAGCGGATATATTTTGTTTGGTTTGCCTTGGGAAAAGTAGTCTGGATCAAGTTATGAGCCACCAAAACATGAGGAAAAGTACTTTTCAAACCAAGCTGATAAGTGATAACATTATGCCTGAATGTCATATGCACTGCATTTAAAGGAGATCTTATGCACAATTATTTGAACTCATGATATCAAACCTTGCCACTAATTCATATTTAAATGATGCAGTTGTCCCTCCACTTCATCTGTTTGACTCATTGGTCTTAAGGTTGGAGACGGCATGCTGGTTTTGTGTATGTTGAATGTAATATTATGCATGCAACATCCATTTAGGCACTGAACCTGGCACACCTGTGTGATCTGCTTCAGGCAACAGCTCAGTACGTTATACATATACTGTACTTGATATTTAAAAAAATGTGTAGAGTTGCCTGGGATTTCAAACGGGCAATCAGGTCCAAACCCATAACGCCTAAATTGGACGAGACAGACGTGTTGGGGATTTCCTGCAAGAATGAGCACCCGCTTCACTTCTTGACAGAGGTGGGACCAAGTCATTGTTTTACAAGTCACAAGTAAGTCTCAAGTCTTCGCACTCAAGTCCCAAGTCAAGTCCCAAGTCAAGAACGTCAAGAATCAAGTCAAGTCTCAAGTCCTAAACTTTGAGTTTCGAGTCCTAAACAAGTCATAATGTGCTCTTCACCAAATGTAATACCATTTCATATTTTTAACAAGAGTGATAGTCAGTATATTACATTTACGCAAATCATGAATGCTTTTAAAAATATCTATATATTTATTACTTTCCAAATAAACGTTATATTTCCATGGAAATACATGGGTAGCCATGAGAAAGACCCCCCCCCCCCAATAGTGATCAACTATCGAGGATCGCTATGGGGCGCAATCGGGCGATGTAGGCTTGTACACAATCGCCCAACCTTAACACACACACACACACACACACACACACACACACACACACACACACACACACACACACACACACTCACTCACTCACTCACTCACTCACTCACTCACTCACTCACTCACTCACTCACTCACTCACTCACTTCATCACTCACTCTCTCTCTCTGTGTGGTTACAGTAGGCTAACGTATGTCAATGGTTTTAGCAGTAACATCAGGCAGGATTTAGGCTACCAACTGCCTAGCCAGTTGTAGCTCAATCTTGGGTGCAATGATCACGTTCCAGCACTGACTGACTGTGTGGCGGCTCAATGATTTAATGTTACGCTAGCCTATATGATACACTAGTCAAGTTATAAAATATATAGCTGCCGGCTATATTAGCCACGACTTACCGTTCTTTGTGCAGCTTCAAATGTCGAACAAAGTTGGAAATTGTTGCGCCTCCGTCTGTAATTTTCTTCCCGCATCTTTTGCAAGTTGCAATCAGTTTTTTGTTGATACAGCTTCGTCTTTATATACCCGAAAATAATAATTTGGGGTATCATCTTTCCAAGGGCTCCATCTGAATTCACCCGCCGACGTTCCTCTGCACTGCCACGCACAACTTCTTCTCAGCTGGGACAATTTGATTGGCTGCTGGCCGATTCAAACTGTAATCCGTGAAATGAAGAGTTGATGCGCTGTACAATTTTTTTAATACCATAATTTTTCACATTTGGGCTTGGGGATGGCATCAAGTCAGGTCGAGTCATAAGGCTCAAGTCCAAGTCAAGTCACGAGTCATTGGTGTTAAATTCAAAGTCGAGTTGCAAGTCATCATATTTGTGACTGGAGTCCACACCTCTGCTTCTTGAACATGAAATACTGTGAAAGATGGGATGCAGTAATAATGAGTTATTCATTTTCAATTTAAGTATTTCTTGCAGTGTTTGGTTCATTTAGTATGCAAATAATGATGTATGTCCTCTGTAGTTTGTCAAATGCAGTGTACCTGCTGTGAGAGATGAAGGAGAGGATGAGAGGCAAGAACAACAAACTCATCTTCATGTCTGACATTACATGAAAAAATCAAGACATGTCGAAGGTACTGGACTGGCAGATGGGGAGCAGATGGAGACGCTGTGGTCATATCTGAGGCACTTTGGGAAGGCCACCAAAGAGATGACGGCGTCCCATCGTATTGACCTCCTGACTGATGCCTTTCTCCACCATTGGAAAAAGATGCGCCAGAGGCAACCTTTGTTATGCTGGTGAATGAGGACCCAAAAGCGACGTAATAGTAACAGAGTCTTTATTCCAGTATTAAACAAATAATGATTCTCCTGGATATTATCAAAGGTAAATCCGAAACAGGAAACTGAAATCCTCTCGTCAGTAGAGAGGAACGACTGGAGACGCGACCACAGACTGCAGGTCGCTTCAGGAAGGCACTGGCCGTAGCTGACATAGACACCTGCTCACACGCAGCATCTGAAGAAGGCAAAGAACACGACAGGGCGGAACAAGGACACAGGAACAGCAAACATCAAACAAGAATCCGACAAGGACAGAAGCGGAAAACAGAGGGAGAAATAGGGACTCTAATCAGAGGGCAAAATAGGGGACAGGTGTGAAAGAGTAAATGAGGTCGTTAGGAGAATGAGAAACAGCTGGGAGCAGGAACGGAACGATAGAGAGAGAGCGGGAGAGGGAGAGAGGGAGGAGGAGAGAGAGAGAGAGAAAGAGGGAAAGAACCTAATAAAACCAGCAGAGGGAAGCACAGGGACAAGACATGATCAAAGACAAAACATGACAGTACCCCCCCACTCACCGAGCGCCTCCTGGTTCACTCGAGGAGGAACCCTGGCGGCAACGAAGGAAATCATCAATCAACGAACGGTCCAGCACGTCCCGAGATGGAACCCAACTCCTCTCCTCAGGACCGTAACCCTCCCAATCCACTAAGTACTGGTGACCACGTCCCCGAGAACGCATGTCCATGATCTTCCGTACCTTGTAAATAGGAGCGCCCTCGACAAGGACGGGGGGGGGGGAGGGAAGACGAACGGGGGTGCGAAGGAAAGGCTTGACACAAGAGACATGGAAGACAGGGTGGACGCGACGAAGATGTTGCGGAAGAAGCAGTCGCACAGCGACAGGATTGACGACCTGAGAGACACGGAACGGACCAATGAACCGCGGAGTCAACTTGCGAGAAGCTGTCGTAAGGGGAAGGTTACGAGTGGAAAGCCACACTCTCTGACCGCGACAATACCTAGGACTCTTAATCCTACGTTTATTGGCGGCTCTCACAGTCTGCGCCCTGTAACGGCAAAGTGCAGACCTGACCCTCCTCCAGGTGCGCTCACAACGTTGGACAAAAGCCTGAGCGGAGGGAACGCTGGACTCGGCGAGCTGGGACGAGAACAGAGGAGGCTGGTACCCAAGACTACTCTGAAACGGAGATAGACCGGTAGCAGACGAAGGAAGCGAGTTGTGAGCGTACTCAGCCCAGGGGAGCTGTTCTGCCCAAGACGCAGGGTTTCGAAACGAAAGGCTGCGTAATATGCGACCAATCGACTGATTGGCCCTTTCTGCTTGACCGTTAGACTGGGGATGAAACCCGGAAGAGAGACTGACGGAAGCACCAATCAAACGACAGAACTCCCTCCAAAACTGTGACGTGAATTGCGGACCTCTGTCTGAAACGGCGTCTAACGGGAGGCCATGAATTCTGAACACATTCTCAATGATGATTTGTGCCGTCTCCTTAGCGGAAGGAAGCTTAGCGAGGGGAATGAAATGTGCCGCCTTAGAGAACCTATCGATAACCGTAAGAATCACAGTCTTCCCCGCAGACGAAGGCAGACCGGTAATAAAGTCTAAGGCGATGTGAGACCATGGTCGAGAAGGAATGGGAAGCGGTCTGAGACGACCGGCAGGAGGAGAGTTACCTGACTTAGTCTGCGCGCAGTCCGAACAAGCAGCCACGAAACGACGCGTGTCCCGCTCCTGAGTAGGCCACCAAAACCGCTGGCGAATAGAAGCAAGCGTACCCCGAACGCCGGGGTGGCCAGCTAACTTGGCAGAGTGAGCCCACTGAAGAACAGCCAGACGAGTAGAGACAGGAACGAACAGAAGGTTACTAGGACAAGCGCGCGGCGACGCAGTGTGAGTGAGTGCTTGCTTTACCTGTCTCTCAATTCCCCAGACAGTCAACCCGACAACACGCCCTTCAGGGAGAATCCCCTCGGGATCGGTAGAAGCCACAGAAGAACTAAAGAGACGGGATAAGGCATCAGGCTTGGTGTTCTTATTTCCCGGACGATAGGAAATCACGAACTCGAAACGAGCGAAAAACAACGCCCAACGAGCTTGACGTGCATTAAGTAGTTTGGCCGAACGGATGTACTCAAGGTTCTTATGGTCAGTCCAAACGACAAAAGGGACGGTCGCCCCCTCCAACCACTGTCGCCATTCGCCTATGGCTAAGCGGATGGCGAGCAGTTCGCAGTTACCCACATCATAGTTGCGCTCCGATGGCGACAGGCGATGAGAAAAGTAAGCGCAAGGATGGACCTTATCGTCAGAGTGGAAGCGCTGAGACAGAATGGCTCCCACGCCCACCTCTGAAGCGTCAACCTCGACAATGAATTGTTTAGTGACGTCAGGAGTAACAAGGATAGGGGCGGATGTAAAACGCTTCTTGAGGAGATCAAAAGCTCCCTGGGCGGAACCGGACCACTTAAAGCAAGTCTTGACAGAAGTCAGAGCTGTGAGAGGGGCAGCCACTTGACCGAAATTACGAATGAAACGCCGATAGAAATTAGCGAAACCGAGAAAGCGCTGCAACTCGACACGTGACTTAGGGACGGGCCAATCGCTGACAGCCTGGACCTTAGCGGGATCCATCTGAATGCCTTCAGCGGAAATAACAGAACCGAGAAATGTGACAGAGGAGACATGAAAGGCGCACTTCTCAGCCTTCACATAGAGACAATTCTCTAAAAGGCGCTGGAGTACACGTCGAACGTGCTGAACATGAATCTCGAGTGACGGTGAAAAAAGCAGGATATCGTCAAGGTAAACGAAAACAAAAATGTTCAGCATGTCTCTCAGTACATCATTAACTAATGCCTGAAAAGACAGCTGGAGCATTAGCGAGACCGAACGGCAGAACCCGGTATTCAAAATGCCCTAACGGAGTGTTAAACGCCGTTTTCCACTCGTCCCCCTCTCTGATGCGTACGAGATGGTAAGCGTTACGAAGGTCCAACTTAGTAAAGCACCTGGCTCCCTGCAAAATCTCGAAGGCTGACGACATAAGGGGAAGCGGATAACGATTCTTAACCGTTATGTCATTCAGCCCTCGATAATCCACGCAGGGGCGCAGAGTACCGTCCTTCTTCTTAACAAAGAAAAATCCCGCTCCGGCGGGAGAGGAAGAAGGCACCACGGTACCGGCGTCGAGAGAAACAGACAGATAATCCTCGAGAGCCTTACGTTCGGGAGCCGACAGAGAGTATAGTCTACCCCGAGGGGGAGTGGTCCCCGGAAGGAGATCAATACAACAATCATACGACCGGTGAGGAGGAAGGGAGCTGGCTCTGGACCGACTGAAGACCGTGCGCAGATCATGATATTCCTCCGGCACTCCTGTCAAATCACCAGGTTCCTCCTGAGTAGAGGGGACAGAAGACACAGGAGGGATAGCAGACATTAAACACTTCACATGACAAGAAACGTTCCAGGATAGGATAGAATTACTAGACCAATTAATAGAAGGATTATGACATACTAGCCAGGGATGACCCAAAACAACAGGTGTAAAAGGTGAACGAAAAATCAAAAAGGAAATGGTCTCACTGTGGTTACCAGATACTGTGAGGGTTAAAGGTAGTGTCTCACATCTGATACTGGGGAGAAGACTACCATCTAAGGCGAACATGGGCGTGGGCTTCCCTAACTGTCTGAGAGGAATGTCATGTTTCCGAGCCCATGCTTCGTCCATAAAACAACCCTCAGCCCCAGAGTCTATCAAGGCACTGCAGGAAGCAGCCGAACCGGTCCAGCGTAGATGGACCGACAAGGTAGTACAGGATCTTGATGGAGAGACCTGAGTAGTAGCGCTCACCAGTAGCCCTCCGCTTACTGATGAGCTCTGGCTTTTACTGGACATGACATGACAAAATGTCCAGCAGAACCGCAATAGAGGCAAAGGCGGTTGGTGATTCTCCGTTCCCTCTCCTTAGTCGAGATGCGAATACCTCCCAGCTGCATGGGCTCAGTCTCTGAGCCGGTGGGAGGAGATGGTTGAGATGCGGAGAGGGGAAACACCGTTAACGCGAGCTCTCTTCCACGAGCTCGGTGACGAAGATCTACCCGTCGTTCTATGCGAATGGCGAGTGCAATCAAAGAGTCCACGCTGGAAGGAACCTCCCGGGAGAGAATCTCATCCTTAACCTCAGCGTGGAGTCCCTCCAGAAAACGAGCGAGCAACGCCGGCTCGTTCCAGTCACTGGATGCAGCAAGAGTGCGAAACTCTATAGAGTAATCCGTTATGGATCGATCACCTTGACATAGGGAAGCCAGGACCCTGGAAGCCTCCTTCCCAAAAACTGAACGATCAAAAACCCGTATCATCTCCTCTTTAAAGTTCTGATAATCGTTAGAACACTCAGTCCTTGCCTCCCAGATAGCTGTGCCCCACTCCCGAGCCCGACCAGTAAGGAGTGATATGACGTAAGCGATCCGAGCTCTCTCACTAGAGTACGTGTTGGGCTGGAGAGAGAACACAATATCACACTGGGTGAGAAAAGAGCGACACTCAGTGGGCTGCCCAGAGTAACATGGTGGGTTATTAACCCTAGGTTCCGGAGACTCGGAAGACCAGGTAGTAGCTGGTGGCACGAGACGAAGACTCTGAAACTGTCCAGAGAGATCGGAGACCTGAGCGGCCAGGGTCTCAACGGCATGACGAGCAGCAAACAATTCCTGCTCGTGTCTGCCGAGCATTGCTCCCTGGAACTCGACGGCAGTGTTGAGAGAATCCATAGTCGCTGGGTCCATCTTGGTCGGATTCTTCTGTTATGCTGGTGAATGAGGACCCAAAAGCGACGTAATAGTAACAGAGTCTTTATTCCAGTATTAAACAAATAATGATTCTCCTGGATATTATCAATGGTTAATCCAAAACAGGAAACTGAAATCCTCTCGTCAATAGAGAGGAACGACTGGAGACGCGACCACAGACTGCAGGTCGCTTCAGGAAGGCACTGGCCGTAGCTGACATAGACACCTGCTCACACGCAGCATCTGAAGAAGGCAAAGAACACGACAGGGCGGAACAAGGACACAGGAACAGCAAACATCAAACAAGAATCCGACAAGGACAGAAGCGGAAAACAGAGGGAGAAATAGGGACTCTAATCAGAGGGCAAAATAGGGGACAGGTGTGAAAGAGTAAATGAGGTCGTTAGGAGAATGAGAAACAGCTGGGAGCAGGAACGGAACGATAGAGAGAGAGCGGGAGAGGGAGAGAGGGAGGAGGAGAGAGAGAGAGAGAAAGAGGGAAAGAACCTAATAAAACCAGCAGAGGGAAGCACAGGGACAAGACATGATCAAAGACAAAACATGACAACCTTAGTACTCTTGGAATCGTTATTAATTTACTTGATTCTGGTTGACTCTAGTGATGTTCCTGACATTTCCTGTTTTTTTGTTTTAGTAGACTCTCTCCCATAGAGGCTTTCTTGTGCAACAGAAGTTGCAACAGAGGCAGAAAGGGAAATGGCAGAAATTCTAATAGGTACACCATTGTATCAGTTCTCTAAGCATAGAATTTCAGTATTGATTACAATTTGTTGTCACATCTGTCACTGTTGTAATGTTTTAGGAACAACACTGAACACCATTAGGGATTGTGGCAGGAATGTCAGTGTCATCCTTGAGAGGAAAAAACCTACTCTGTGCTGATATGTTGCAGTGCTCCAGCAACATACAACAGCAATGTATGTAATTAATTTCAAATTTACTAAACCAAGTTGTTATTTTTTGGCATGCATTATTGTATGCCCTGTCTAATCCATTTTCTTCAGAGCACAGCAGGAAAGTGGAGATGGAACAGCTTTTGGTCAGCTTGTGCAGATCGAGAGGTACATCCTCAATTTGTTTTTAACAATACAATTGTTAGATCAATGAATATCATTGATCTCCCTGGTCAAAGTGTTTAGAACCTTTAGAACTAAAGACTATGGAAGGAAGAACAGAATCCTCCATCGATGGTCCCCCACCAGCAGTCGCTTCCAGACTGCACTCCACAGACTGCAGAGTAACAGATTGAAAACCAGTCTGGATGGAACCTTCAGTCTGGTGCTAGAACGGAGGTTCCTCTATGGCCTGATGAGAAAATATGCAGGTAACATATATATTCAACAATAGGAACAAGTCATGGCTTTTCAGTTCTATTGTAACGATCGTCTTCGGGAGAAAGAGAGGAGGACCAAAGCGCAGCGTGGTAAGTGTTCATGATGATGTTTTTCATTAAACTCAGAACCCTAAACAAAACAATAAACGATGAGAACAAACGAAACAGTACCGTGTGGCGACAAACACTGACACGGAAGACAAACACTCACAAACCAAAAGACAAAACAGGCTACCTAAATGTGGTTCCCAATCAGGGACAACGATTGACAGAAGCCTCTGATTGAGAACCATATCAGGCCAACCACAGATATACAACACAGAAACACAAAACATAGATTACCCACCCAACTCACGCCCTGACCACACTAAACAAAGAAAATACAAAAGAACTATGGTCAGAACGCGACATCTATGATATTTCTGTGTGGGTTATGTCGTGGTAATTTCCTGTATTACTCAATAATGAGAGCCAACCACACACAAGTCAGAGTTATATTATAAAGTCCATCTTTAATTATATATGAGTTTCACCATAGCCCTTTTTGACTCTCAGATCAATTCAGTGTCTATAAATGAATTCTCTGAGAGTGCTTACAAAACAATTCTTAGTTTCCTTTATAGAAAAGATACACCCCTCTCAACTTACATGACGAATAACAGATCTTAGGAACATTACAAAGAACCTTTTACTTGAAAGAGGAGTATCCCATAGCTAGATAGCATTAGCTATAAATTATCGTTCAGTTTGGTCTCCTAAAACGAGATTTTAATCTCGTTCTTGGTACCACTTAGTACGAAAACATTACCTCATCCAATGGCATATATCAATTGTCAATTCTAGATACCCCCATCTCAAATACACCCCCTCCTGGATAAGCTCAGAAAAGACAGTGAGCCTCTTAGGTCATATACTAGGTCAAGATAAGGGCAACCTCAGAGGGGACATACAATAGTTGCAGACACATTTCAAAGCCTCCTCCTCCCCTTCTAATATTCTTCATAGCATCACATGGTTTAACAGATACATTGACATATGAAGACAAGCCTGACCTCTCCCCTCTCTGGGCCCCAAGTGACTAAGCCCTAGAGAGAAAGGAAAATTCAACTGCCAAAAGTATAATTCAAAAGAAGACATCCTAATGACAAGAATAAAGATATCTAAAACATCTTATATGTTACCTAACTAATTCTGATTCAGCCACGACAGTTAACACAATACTACTTTACATTATTTTGCTGTTTCTGAACTTGTTTCTGTTGCTAATGGTCTATTGTTGAATGGTAATAGAGCAATTGAATAGCAGCTTTTGTCATTTTTGACTGTATAGATTGGATTACCTTCAACATATTTTGTTGTCTGTATTATCTGTTGTCAATAGATGGTCAAGGAATTGCCAACCGCCTGTCCAAAAGACTTTCCACTGTCAGTAGTAGCATCAAAAAAATGTGAAGGACTACAACATGAGGAGACGAGGTTCGTCCTAGAAACACTAAGCATCTGTGGACATTTCTGTGTAATTGTTAGATATAGGCCATTGTTGCATGTCATTTACCATTTATGTCATGGTTAGGGGAACCTGACGTGAGCCTGGTATACCGCAACCCAAGTCTAATGGAATAGACAGGTTTGCTTCGTCCAAAGTATTGTCTTTTCATCTTTAAATGAAATAATAACTTCTGCACCTGATCCTGCCTGCCTCCTGCAACATTTAACTGTCCAAAAATGGATTTAGCAACTAAGGATTCTAGCTTTAAGGGTTATTAAGTGTGTAGGTTACAGATATATATGTTTTTAGAGATCAGTGTTTGTCGGCTTCTGATGTCTGATGAATTGACTTTGCTGGAAAGAGGAGGCTCGAGGCCATGGCGTGGTCGAATTAACACGTTTAATAAATCATTATTCTAAACAAACCACAGGAGCGATTAGAACTACAATTATGGCGGCATTTCCGGTCACCGCCGCTAGACGCGATGCAACATGAAACAGGGAGTTTGAGTTCTTCACAGAGAGCAGAGGTGTATTTTGAACCATTATATTTACTAAGCACTGAAACGTTTAACCATTTTGTTTTGGAATCACCATCATGAAGCACCCCTTAAACATATTACATCATGTTCTCACAACATTTTAGGACTTACAGTGGTGTACTTTATTTTTAATAAATACACCAATAGGCTTTCTGCTAGGGTTGAATAAACTCTTCAGTAAACTTTAGAAACAGCTTGATTGGACAACTAGACATGTTTAATGATAAGAATCAGCACATGTTTGATTGATAAAAGGGGTTATGTCCACATGCCAAGCGAGAGCTTAAAACGCATCAGTTTTCACTATCTGAACGCCTGAATCACTACATTGACTTGGGTTGAATATAGTCATCATATAGGCCAGGCTACACATATTCATATACAGCATACATAGTGAAAGGACCGACGCAGGAGACGAGAAGCAGGTACAAGGAGTGAAATTTTAATCGCTGACGGACATGAAACAGAACAGGAACAACGTCTGGACAGGAACACATAACAACAATTAATGCGGACACAGGGAACACCACCGAGAAACAGACAGATATACAGGGGCAATCAACCACGTGAAGGAGTCCAGGTGAGTCTAATGAGCGCTGCTGCACGTAATGATGGTGACAGGCGCATGTAAAGACTGGTAGCCTGGCACCCTCGAGCGCCAGGGAGGGGGAGCGGGAGCAGGCGTGACACATAGGCCTACAAGTTGTAGGTCATACGAGTTTTAGGTCTTAGGTCAAAGGCATGGTGCCGTGAGGTGTTTCCTCACTTGAAGTTAACTGCCCCGTGCCTGAGGGACCCGAGATAGACGGGACTTCTGTGTGACCATCTGAACTCTGACTCTCCCATCTGCTGCCAGTGAAACAGGTTTAAAGGGCTTTGTTCAACGGGTGGTTCTAGTCCAGAATGCAGATTGTTTAAAACCGCATTCCAGGTGGTGTCTATTCCAGGTGGTGTCTATTCCACAAGTTACAACCGGCTAAATCTATGATGTTAAAATGCCTATTTACTCTGTTCCATCTGACTGTGCAATCCACTGTCTCATCAGCCAAGCCATGCAATTTATGAACTTGATCACCACTGTTAAAAGCATCTAGACATTATCTCACATTTCTTTTAGACTAACATTTTGTTTAAAACAGCAGAGATTTGTATAAACCTTGCTGTCTGTCTCTCTGACATTTGTAACATTGAATTTGAATATTGAAACAATCTCCAGCTGTCCCATAGTAATGAATGTGTTGGGTGTCGAGACAAGACAGACAGGAAGGCAGAGTTTCTCAGCCAATCAAAATCATGAATCATCTGGCATAATATTTATGGATACATACAAAGAAATGTAGATTGAAAGACAGCTAGTTCGCAGTCTTTCCAGCTTCAGTTTGAAGTGATTGTGTTAGCTGTGTTGTTGTATAGCTCCTCTGAACAACAGTGCCCTGACGAGAGAGCACATTTTCTATACCAGGCGAAATCACGCCTCATTAGCTCATTGTTATGGATATATGCAACAACAAAAAATCACTAGAAAACAGCGTAAACAAATGCAAATGCAGCTACTGTTGTTATTCTGGCTGCACTGTTTGACCTGACTGTAAGTAAGCTGTTGTTGGCTAGCTAGCAACCAAGGGATAAAAACGTTGCCAGCCAGTATGGCAATGGAACATTTAGAGAGAACGGCTGGGTCACGTCCATAGATACAGAACAAAAAGACTGAACAACTAGGTCGTGTCTCCGGCCAACGAACAGATAGAATGAACGACCAGCCAGCTAGGGTAGCAACCCTAGATTTGTGTTGAGACTATATCTTAATGAATCTTGGATGAAATAGTATGAATAAATTAATCAAAATAACTTTTTTTATGAAAATATGTCAATCATTATTTGAATATCTTGGTAATCCGTTGTGTTAAAGTGATAATGCCCTCAAAGCCGGTGTTCGGAGGATATATTGGCACGGGTGTTGTTAGGCCTGAGACGAAGTTGAGGGCTGGCAATCTGTGCCAATATATCCTCCAACAACTGGCTTCAAGGGCATTATCACTTTAATACAACGGATTAAAGTGAACGGAATTATTCTACACATGATCAGAGAGGGAAAAATTAACCCCTTACCAAAAGATCAACTTCTATCTACAAATATATATTATTGTGCAGACATTCCCTTACTTATTTTTTACACAATAAAACCTCTTGCATACAGTTGTTAAGAGTCATTTCAGGGGCTGGGCAGCCTACAATATCTATTCAGTTATCGCAAGTCACAATTTCATTGGAACATTGAACAATAACAAGATAGAATGAGACAAAGATATAATTAATTTATACCTACTATTTTCACATTTGAAGTCCCCTGCCTTTTGCAGTATGTCTTCCAGCTGTTTGTTTCCAAAAGATGACAGTCACTTGATGGTTAACTCATGCCCCAGACATCTAATAACGTTGGTCCCCACCTCAAAATACGGTAGGGGAACCAACCTTTTCCACCACATGCATCTAACAGGGAAGACACAGAGAGCTTGGCATTGGTAACAACATGCATATTTTATTTATAAATCGAACATCAAATGTTACATACTACATTACAGGTAACACAAAACAACAACATTACATTTTGACTGTAATCTATTGGTGTGACTAAACGTGTCTGTAATCAATTGACTTGACTAAATGTATCTGTAATCTATTGATGTAACTAAATGCACCTGTAATATATTGATGTGACTAAATGTATCTACTGTTTGCTATTGTGAGAAAGGAAATCACTTTAAACATAAACATCGTAAATGTAGAATTGAAGATGTCTTTAACCTCCGGAACTAGATCTGGTCGGCTCCTCCGACCCTCCTGTGGTCCAGTTGTGTTTTCACCTATGAACAATTAAAAGAACATGGTGCGATGATATGACAAGTTTAAGCACCCACCTAATGATTATTGTTATTATTATTATTATTATTATTATTATAGGTATTTATGGAAAATATGCTTCGGAAATGTTGTGGAAATTCATGTATATTGAGACAGACTTGGAAAATTATTCAAACAATCAATCTCTATTTAACTTCTTCGGGGTAGGGGGCAGCATTTTCACTTTTGGATAAATAGCATGCCCAATTTCAACTTCCTTCTACTCATCCGCAGAATATAAGATATGCATATTATTAGTAGATTTGGATAGAAAACACTCTGAAGTTTCTAAAACTGTTTGAATGATGTCTGTGAGTATAACAGAACTCATATGGCAGGCAAAACCCCGAAAACAAACCATTCAGAATTTTTATTTTTTTGAGGTCACTGTCTTTTCAATGAGATTTCATTGGGACACCAGATTTCTAAGGGACTTGTTTGCAGTTCCTACCGCTTCCACTGGATGTCACCAGTCTTTGGAAATTGGTTGAGGTTATTCCTTTGTGTAATGAAGAAGTACGGCCATCGTAAAGGAGGGTCACTTGAAGTAAATTGTTTGAGAGTGGCACATTACCAAAAAAGTTGCGTCAGTTTGTTTTCATTTTGTATTGAACACAGATCATCCCGTCTTCAAATTGATCAATTATTAACGTTTAAAAATATCTAACGTTGTATTACAAAAGTAGTTTGAAATATTTTGGTCAAGTTTACATGTAACTTTTGATATATTTTGTAGTGACGTTGCGCAAGTTGAAAGCTGTGTTTTTCTGGATGAAACGCGCCAAATAAATTGACATTTTGGATATATATCGACGGAATTAATTGAACAAAAGGACAATTTGTGGTGTTTATTGGACATATTGGAGTGCCAACAAAAGAATTTCGTCAAAGGTAAGGCATGAATTATATTTTTATTTCTGCGTTTTGTGTCGTGCCTGCAGTGTTGAAATATGCTACGCTCTTTGTTTACTGTTGTGCTATCATCAGATAATAGCATCTTATGCTTTCGCCGAAAAGCCTTTTTGAAATCTGACATGTTGGCGGGATTCACAACGAGTGTAGCTTTAATTTGGTATCTTACATGTGTGATTTAATGAAAGTTTGATTTTTATATCATTTTATTTGGATATGGCGCTCTGTATTTTCCCTGGCTATTGCCAAGGTGGGACGATTGCGTCCCACCTACCCCAGAGAGGTTAACATCGATTACTTATTGGAATAATGAAGCTGTCGACCCCACACTCTTGAGTGTGTTGCTGAGAGCCTAACTGATAATAAAATGCTGGGAAGGCCACCAAAGAGATGACAACGTCCCATCGTGTTGTCTTCAATTCAATGTAGAATTGAAGACGCCTATAACCTCCGGAACTAGATGCTGGAGACAGGAAGCAGGTACAGGGAGAACATTTTATAAACTACGGACATGAAACAGGACAGGAACAGCACCTGAACAGGTGTAAAAATAACGACATCAATGCTGAGACAGGGATGAAACAGAGAACACAGACAGAGAAAGGGGACGCAATCCAATAATGATGGAGTTCAGGTGGGTCCAATGGTGCGCGTAACGAAGGTGACAGGTGTGCGTACAGGCAGTCTGGCGCCCTCGAGTGCCAAAGAGAGAGCGGGAGCAGGCGTGCCTGACGGGCCGGCCGAGGCATGGGAGTCTGGAGAACCGGCTGAGGCGTGGGAGCCTGATGATCCCGCTGAGACGTGGGAGCCTGACGAACCGGCTGAGGCGTGGGAGCCTGACGAACCGGCTGAGACGTGGGAGCCTGACGAACCGGCTGAGGCGTGGGAGCCTGACGAACCGGCTGAGGCGTGGGAGCCTGATGATCCCGCTGAGACGTGGGAGCCTGATGGCTGGCTGAAGCATGACGTGGAGCGGGAGCAGGCGTGACACATAGCACATCTTGTTTATGGAATGCCAGCTGTAGTCATTGTCAGCTCAAGCTATCTCTCGCAAAACCCATTAGCTTGACCATATGCACAGACTAACTGCAGGAAGCTCGAGTGGATACCATCCCTATACAGAAACACAACATTAATAGAACAGAAATATCTTACTCTTTGTTAAGTATTAATACCAAACAAATCAGGTAAATACTTAGTTTTTCTCTCACAGAAAACAAGAAACACAGGAACTATATTGTCTGTCTTTTAATCTGTTTTACAATAATACTTTACCTGCAAAGGAAAGGTCAAATTATCTGTTGGCATGACAACCTGTTGCCCACTACTTTTGTTCTCCATTTTTCTTCAAGATGAGGACAACAGCCTCCACCCCCAGATACTTGAAATCAGACAACTTAATAATAAGAAAATGTATTAAACTACATAGGGAGGAACCAAACATTACAGGTATTTGATAATAGTAAATTATACACTTTTAATACTGAAAACAAATGACTAATTACATTTTCTGTAACACAGAATTCTGTCTAAGTCATCTCTTAACCTATATTAACATCTTCTCTTCTTTCAGACTTCTTATCTTACCCTATGTGAGGTTCTAAAACAGTAGCACTTTATTTAAGCCCACACTTATCAGGCACCAATTTGCAGATTTTAAGTAAAAGCCAATAGCTGCAACGTTGCTGGTTGCTGGTTGAAACCACTGGAGTTTTTCTGAAATCAAATTGAAGTAATATCTAATAAGGGTCCAAGAAACATCCTATGAAACACTTACAAACTACAAATTAGTGCCTAAAAAGTGTGGGCTAAAATATAGTGCTAGGCTGTCATCCTACTCTGACCTGGGCTTTAAATGACTGTATGTGGTCATCAACTCTTCTTGCCATAACGTCTTCAGTCATCTATCCTTTATCTCTTGAATCCCTGAGCTCCTCAGTCATCTTCTGGAATGTCCTCCTCTCCATCTCACCTAAACTCCCCCACCTGTCAACGAGGCTTGTCTGGTCACCTGAGAAGACAATATTGTATACTGAAGTCAACTATAACAGAGGATATTGTCGTGGTGAAATTGTCGTGAGCTATTGACTTACTTGAACAGGATCACCTTCAAACTGCTTATGATCACCTACAAAGCACTCAATGGACTTGCGCCCTCATACATTACTGACCTTCTGCACCCCTACATTCCCACCAGCTCACTGCACTCTAACAGTGGCCTCCTCATCATCCCTTGCACCAGGCTCCACTCTGTAGGAGACGTTGCTTTTAGCAGTGCAGCCCCCCAAAATAGCACACAAAAATGTTTAAAAACTGGCACGAATCTCCGGTTTATTGTACCGATGCGGTGGTACAAGACAAGCGTAGCTTAACCTCTTTCTAAATATGTTGGAAAACAAATTGCTTTATGTAATGACGAGTACATTTGAAATAAACAATTCACTTTTAAATTGTTCTCTAATTAAACATTATGGAATACCCAAGTCGACTGTTTTACTGGTTTGACATGCGTCACCTAACTGTGATTGCGCCCAGGTGCGTCTCGTTATTGGTTGATGGGGTTTTACCTATAAATTGACAGTGTTCCTCTGTGGCTAGAAGATTCCCATTATTTGTTAAGGTTGGAGTGCCTTGAGAGGACAAGATAAGTGAAGGTGACTTAGACCAAATTTCCAGTAATGGCAGCCTGGTAGCTGAACCATAAGTATTGCAAAAGTATGACCTCCTGCCAGGATCAGCTCTCCTTCACCCTGGGCTCCCTAAACCTATGACCTTTGTATGTATTGCCGTTTCTAATTTAAAGTGAAGGCTAATAAGTATATATTGGTGATTAGCTCTGAATGTGTGACATTATATTAGCTCTGAAGATTGTGTGACATTATATTAGCTCTGAAGATTGTGTGACATTATATTAGCTCTGAAGATTGTGTGACATCATATTAGCTCTGAATGTGTGACATTATATTTGATCTGAAGATTGTGTGACATTATATTAGCTCTGAAGATTGTGTGACATCATATTAGCTCTGAATGTGTGACATTATATTAGCTCTGAAGATTGTGTGACATTATATTAGCTCTGAAGATTGTGTGACATCATATTAGCTCTGAATGTGTGACATTATATTTGATCTGAAGATTGTGTGACATTATATTAGCTCTGAAGATTGTGTGACATCATATTAGCTCTGAATGTGTGACATTATATTAGCTCTGAAGATTGTGTGACATTATATTAGCTCTGAAGATTGTGTGACATTATATTAGCTCTGAAGATTGTGTGACATTATATTAGCTCTGAAGATTGTGTGACATTATATTAGCTCTGAAGATTGTGTGACATTATATTAGCTCTGAAGATTGTGTGACATTATATTAGCTCTGAATGTGTGACATTATATTAGCTCTGAAGATTGTGTGACATTATATTAGCTCTGAAGATTGTGTGACATTATATTAGCTCTGAAGATTGTGTGACATTATATTAGCTCTGAATGTGTGACATTATATTAGCTCTGAAGATTGTGTGACATTATATTAGCTCTGAAGATTGTGTGACATTATATTAGCTCTGAAGATTGTGTGACATTATATTAGCTCTGAATGTGTGACATTATATTAGCTCTGAAGATTGTGTGACATTATTGCAGTGCTCCAATGGTGATTATAGAGACGCGATATTGGTGCTGAAAGATATTGACGCTTCAGAAAATAAATCTGCTGTCTATTTGAAATCTATCTCAGGCACATCAGATACAACTGATTGCATTAGGCTTTATCAAGGGCTTTGTGATTCGTTGGCCACTCAATTCAGGTGTGAGAGCAGCTGGATGGATAAAAATGCTTTCTTACTGTTCACTTGGAAACTAATTAGGAAACATGGCATCACTTTGTTCTTACATAAGAACTGCTATATAAGTGCTATGCAATTACAGTCTAGCGGTATTGGTTGTTAGATAACAGCACAACTCCAGCCAACATGTTTCAGAACAATGTTGATACTGCATTTATTACTGTGTACTAGTTATAAAGGTTTGAAGGGCAGCTTGATTTTGTGTGACTAGATACACTGTCATTACTACTTACATAGGCATCCATCTCACAGCTCCTGAATGATTATGGATTGATAAGTGATTTGTAGTGAACCGCATAGTTCTAAGTAATAGATTTCCGAATACAATCCACTTATGATTCAAACCACGGACCTCATTCCTGTAAATCACTCATTAATGTGTAAAAAGCTTCCTCATCCATGAATGCTTACTGTCAGAAGAATCCATATACCTCCTACCCCTGGGCGAGAAAATGCAACTTCACAAAGTTCCCTTCCACTGCTATGCTGATAACTCCCAGCTCTACCTCTCCACCAAACCCACTCTCCCTCCCACCTCCTTCGTCAGCTGTCTTCACGACATCCAGAGCTGGATGAGCATGAAACTCCTCAAACTGAACAGCAACAAGACAGCGGTCATGCTCTTCTGCTCCAATCATCACCACAGATGGTTTCCCGGTCCCTCTGTAAACACAAGTCAAAATCCTCGGTGTCTCCCTGGATAGTTCCCTCTCTTTCGAACCCCACATGAAAACCAGCACCCGGACAGCGTTCTTCCATCTACGCAATATCTCCAGGCTCCGCCTCTCACTGTCACACTCCAGCACCGAAACCCTCATCTATGCCGTCGTAACTTCCCGACTAAAATACTGTAACACTCTCCTCACCAGATCCCCACCAAACTCATCAATAAGTCTATAATGGTGCTTAACTCTCCAGAATCCACACCGGCTCAACTGAACACATCAAACCCATCCTTATCAATCTACACTGACTCCCTGTGCAATCCTGTATTAACTTTAACACTCCTCCTCACCTTCAAAGCCCTCCACAACCTGGCATCCACCTACCTCTCTGATCTTCTCCCAGTCTATGCCCCCCCCCCCCCCCCCTGCTCCCTCTGCTCCTCCTCTGATGTTCTCCTTACCCTAAATCGGGATTGTATCCTCTTTCCAACCCCTCCCTCCTCTATTTATCTGTCCTGTTTTGTCTGGTCATTTGATTTGAGATTGTTTAGATTGTACATTGCCCTGTTGATTGATGCACTTGATTAATCTGAGAGAGAAAAAACACCAAAAAAGATGTCGTTGGCCAGTTACCATCATTGTTTAAATAATACTTGGAGTGGAAATGAAATATGAATTACATACTGCACTGTTTAATTAGACATACTATGCTGTTTTTACTTAGAGAATTGTCTATTATGTTATGTTAGTATTTTTACTGATACAATCTTGTCGTGTGACTTAGTCATACGTCTGGATGTACAGATAAGAGCCCTTTGGGATACGACTGCAGTATGTGACAAACTGTTTAAACAATCTACAGGAATTCAGATGTGTGGAAACATGCAGGAAGGAACAGACAACGGTGGCAACGTCAACTATCTTAATCTGCATTGACAAAACTGTTGTTTGAAAGAATCTGCAGTCTCTCTTCCTGTAGAATTTCTCTGACATACTCTTTGTCATGTTTTGTCATTGATCATCATGTCTTGTCCCTGTGCTTCCCTCTGCTGGTCTTATTAGGTTCTTTCCCTCTTTCTATCCCTCTCTCTCCCCCTCCCTCTCTCCCTCTCTCGCTCTCTCTCTCTATCGTTCCGTTCCTGCTCCCAGCTGTTTCTCATTCTCCTAAACTACCTCATTTACTCTTTCACACCTGTCCCCTATTTTGCCCTCTGATTAGAGTCCCAATTTCTCCCTCTGTTTTCCGCTTCTGTCCTTGTCGGATTCTTGTTTGATGTTTGCTGTTCTGTGTCCTTGTTCCGCCCTGTCGTGTTTTTGCCTTCTTCAGATGCTGCGTGTGAGCAGGTGTCTATGTCAGCTACGGCCTGTGCCTTCCTGTAGCGACCTGCAGTCTGTGGTCGCGTCTCCAGTCGTTCCTCTCTACTGACGAGAGGATTTCAGTTTCCTGTTTCGGATTTACCTTTGATAATATCCAGGAGTATCATTATTTGTTTAAGACTGGAATAAAGACTCTGTTTCTATTACGTCGCTTTTGGGTCCTCATTCACCAGCATAACAGAAGAATCCGACCAAGAATGGACCCAGCGACTACGGATTCTCGCTACACTGCCGTCGAGATCCAGGGAGCAATGCTCGGCAGACACGAGCAGGAATTGTCTGCTGCTCGTCATGCCGTTGAGACCCTGGCCGCTCAGGTCTCCGATCTCTCAGGACAGTTTCAGAGTCTTCGTCTCGTGCCACCAGCTACTTCCTGGTCTTCCGAGTCTCCGGAACCTAGGGTTAATAACCCACCATGTTACTCTGGGCAGCCCACTGAGTGTCGCTCCTTTCTCACCCAGTGTGATATTGTGTTCTCTCTCCAGCCCAACACATACTCAAGAGAGAGAGCTCGGATCGCTTACGTCATATCACTCCTTACTGGTCGGGCTCGGGAGTGGGGCACAGCTATCTGGGAGGCAAGGGCTGAGTGTTCTAACGTTTATCAGAACTTTAAAGAGGAGATGATACGGGTTTTTGATCGTTCAGTTTTTGGGAAGGAGGCTTCCAGGGCCCTGGCTTCCCTATGTCAAGGTGATCGATCCATAACGGATTACTCTATAGAGTTTCGCACTCTTGCTGCATCCAGTGACTGGAACGAGCCGGCGTTGCTCGCTCGTTTTCTGGAGGGACTCCACGCTGAGGTTAAGGATGAGATTCTCTCCCGGGAGGTTCCTTCCAGCGTGGACTCTTTGATTGCACTCGCCATCCGCATAGAACGACGGGTAGATCTTCGTCACCGAGCTCGTGGAAGAGAGCTCGCGTTAACGGTGTTTCCCCTCTCCGCATCTCAACCATCTCCTCCCACCGGCTCAGAGACTGAGCCCATGCAGCTGGGAGGTATTCGCATCTCGACTAAGGAGAGGGAACGGAGAATCACCAACCGCCTTTGCCTCTATTGCGGTTCTGCTGGACATTTTGTCATGTCATGTCCAGTAAAAGCCAGAGCTCATCAGTAAGCGGAGGGCTACTGGTGAGCGCTACTACTCAGGTCTCTCCATCAAGATCCTGTACTACCTTGTCGGTCCATCTACGCTGGACCGGTTCGGCTGCTTCCTGCAGTGCCTTGATAGACTCTGGGGCTGAGGGTTGTTTTATGGACGAAGCATGGGCTCGGAAACATGACATTCCTCTCAGACAGTTAGGGAAGCCCACGCCCATGTTCGCCTTAGATGGTAGTCTTCTCCCCAGTATCAGATGTGAGACACTACCTTTAACCCTCACAGTATCTGGTAACCACAGTGAGACCATTTCCTTTTTGATTTTTCGTTCACCTTTTACACCTGTTGTTTTGGGTCATCCCTGGCTAGTATGTCATAGTCTTTCTATTAATTGGTCTAGTAATTCTATCCTATCCTGGAACGTTTCTTGTCATGTGAAGTGTTTAATGTCTGCTATTCCTCCTGTTTCTTCTGTCCCCTCTACTCAGGAGGAACCTGGTGATTTGACAGGAGTGCCGGAGGAATATCATGATCTACGCACGGTCTTCAGTCGGTCCAGAGCCAACTCTCTTCCTCCTCACCGGTCGTATGATTGTTGTATTGATCTCCTTCCGGGGACCACTCCCCCTCGGGGTAGACTATACTCTCTGTCGGCTCCCGAACGTAAGGCTCTCGAGGATTATCTGTCTGTTTCTCTCGACGCCGGTACCGTGGTGCCTTCTTCCTCTCCCGCCGGAGCGGGGTTTTTCTTTGTTAAGAAGAAGGACGGTACTCTGCGCCCCTGCGTAGATTATCGAGGGCTGAATGACATAACGGTTAAGAATCGTTATCCGCTTCCCCTTATGTCGTCAGCCTTCGAGATTCTGCAGGGAGCCAGGTGCTTTACTAAGTTGGACCTTCGTAACGCTTACCATCTCGTTCGCATCAGAGAGGGGGACGAGTGGAAAACGGCGTTTAACACTCCGTTAGGGCATTTTGAATACCGGGTTCTGCCGTTCGGTCTCGCTAATGCTCCAGCTGTCTTTCAGGCATTAGTTAATGATGTACTGAGAGACATGCTGAACATCTTTGTTTTCGTTTACCTTGACGATATCCTGATTTTTTCACCGTCACTCGAGATTCATGTTCAGCACGTTCGACGTGTACTCCAGCGCCTTTTAGAGAATTGTCTCTACGTGAAGGCTGAGAAGTGCGCCTTTCATGTCTCCTCTGTCACATTTCTCGGTTCTGTTATTTCCGCTGAAGGCATTCAGATGGATCCCGCTAAGGTCCAGGCTGTCAGCGATTGGCCCGTTCCTAAGTCACGTGTCGAGTTGCAGCGCTTTCTCGGTTTCGCTAATTTCTATCGACGTTTCATTCGTAATTTCGGTCAAGTGGCTGCCCCTCTCACAGCTCTGACTTCTGTCAAGACTTGCTTTAAGTGGTCCGGTTCCGCCCAGGGAGCTTTTGATCTCCTCAAGAAGCGTTTTACATCCGCCCCTATCCTTGTTACTCCTGACGTCACTAAACAATTCATTGTCGAGGTTGACGCTTCAGAGGTGGGCGTGGGAGCCATTCTGTCCCAGCGCTTCCAGTCTGACGATAAGGTCCATCCTTGCGCTTACTTTTCTCATCGCCTGTCGCCATCGGAACGCAACTATGATGTGGGTAACCGCGAACTGCTCGCCATCCGCTTAGCCATAGGCGAATGGCGACAGTGGTTGGAGGGGGCGACCGTCCCTTTTGTCGTTTGGACTGACCATAAGAACCTTGAGTACATCCGTTCTGCCAAACGACTTAATGCACGTCAAGCTCGTTGGGCGTTGTTTTTCGCTCGTTTCGAGTTCGTGATTTCCTATCGTCCGGGAAATAAGAACACCAAGCCTGATGCCTTATCCCGTCTCTTTAGTTCTTCTGTGGCTTCTACCGATCCCGAGGGGATTCTCCCTGAAGGGCGTGTTGTCGGGTTGACTGTCTGGGGAATTGAGAGACAGGTAAAGCAAGCACTCACTCACACTGCGTCGCCGCGCGCTTGTCCTAGTAACCTTCTGTTCGTTCCTGTCTCTACTCGTCTGGCTGTTCTTCAGTGGGCTCACTCTGCCAAGTTAGCTGGCCACCCCGGCGTTCGGGGTACGCTTGCTTCTATTCGCCAGCGGTTTTGGTGGCCTACTCAGGAGCGTGACACGCGCCGTTTCGTGGCTGCTTGTTCGGACTGCGCGCAGACTAAGTCAGGTAACTCTCCTCCTGCCGGTCGTCTCAGACCGCTTCCCATTCCTTCTCGACCATGGTCTCACATCGCCTTAGACTTTATTACCGGTCTGCCTTCGTCTGCGGGGAAGACTGTGATTCTTACGGATATCGATAGGTTCTCTAAGGCGGCACATTTCATTCCCCTCGCTAAGCTTCCTTCCGCTAAGGAGACGGCACAAATCATCATTGAGAATGTGTTCAGAATTCATGGCCTCCCGTTAGACGCCGTTTCAGACAGAGGCCCGCAATTCACGTCACAGTTTTGGAGGGAGTTCTGTCGTTTGATTGGTGCTTCCGTCAGTCTCTCTTCCGGGTTTCATCCCCAGTCTAACGGTCAAGCAGAAAGGGCCAATCAGTCGATTGGTCGCATATTACGCAGCCTTTCGTTTCGAAACCCTGCGTCTTGGGCAGAACAGCTCCCCTGGGCTGAGTACGCTCACAACTCGCTTCCTTCGTCTGCTACCGGGCTATCTCCGTTTCAGAGTAGTCTTGGGTACCAGCCTCCTCTGTTCTCGTCCCAGCTCGCCGAGTCCAGCGTTCCCTCCGCTCAGGCTTTTGTCCAACGTTGTGAGCGCACCTGGAGGAGGGTCAGGTCTGCACTTTGCCGTTACAGGGCGCAGACTGTGAGAGCCGCCAATAAACGTAGGATTAACCTTTCACGAGCCTCTACCCCGGATCCGGGAGCACCCCCCACACCCCCCACACACTAATTAGCATACCTAGCATAGCTTCAAAAGTAGATAGTAGCATCTAAATATCATTAAATCACAAGTCCAAGACACCAGATGAAAGATACAGATCTTGTGAATAAAGCCACCATTTCAGATTTTTAAAATGTTTTACAGGGAAGACAAAATATGTAAATCTATTAGCTAAACACGTTAGCAAAATACACCACTATTCTAACTCCATCAGTTTCTTACTCCTTCAGGTGCTATCACCAATTCGGCTCAACTAAGATATTGATATCCACTAACCAAGAAAAAACCTCTTCAGATGACAGTCTGATAACATATTCATGGTATAGGATAGTTTTTGTTAGAAAAAAGTGCATATTTCAGGTAGAAATCACAGTTTACAATTGCACCCACCATCACAAATCGACTAGAATTACTAGATAGAGCAACGTGTATGACCAATTTACTCATCATAAAACATTTCATAAAAATAGACAAAGCATAGCAATGGAAAGACCCAGTTCTTGTGATTTCAGACCATATTTCAGATTTTCTAAGCGTTTTTCAGCGAAAACACAATAAATCGATAAGTTAGCATACCACATGTGCAAACGTTACCAGAGCATCGATTCCAGCCAAAGAGCGCTATAACGTAATCACCGCCAAAATATATTAATTTTTTCACTAACCTTCTCAGAATTCTTCCGATGACACTCCTGTAACATCATTTTACAATATACATATACAGTTTGTTCGAAAAGGTGCATATTTAGCCATACAAAACCGTGGTTACACAATAAAAATACTAGGAAATCAAGCCTCAATATGTCTGACGTCATCTATCAGAGTGATCTAGTTTAATTGAAAGCTAATCATATACTTGACTAAAAAATACAGGGTTGACAGCAATCGAAAGACAAATTAGTTCTTAATGCAACCGCTGATTTACATTTTTAAAATTATCCTTACTTTTCAATACAGGGTTGGCCAAGTGAAGCTATACCAAACAAAATGGCGAAATATGCGTTTAAAATATTTCGACAGAAACACGATTTATCATTTTAAATATTGCTTACTTTGAGCTGTTCTTCCATCAGATTCTTGGGCAATGTATCCTTTCTATGTTATAAACGTCTTTTGGTCGATAGATGTCCTCTGTCCTTCGAAATGTCCACCACCAACGACCGACACCCTAAAACGTGTCCAAACTTTCAGAGTGCACGACAAATAAATTCCTCAGAATCGCACTAAACGGATATAAATTGCTATAAAACGGTTCAAATTCACTACATTATGATGTTTTTAACAACTATAACGACTGAAAACATGACCGGAGAAATATTGCTGGTTAGAAAACGATTTGGAACGAGGCAGGTCCGATGGCCTTCACGCTTGAGGCGCACGTTGAGAAAGGGGGGTCTCTGTACATTTTGGTCATTTATAATGGCTGTGAACGTCCCATCGATTTCATTGAAAACGTGATGACGTACAGACACCCAGAGGAAGACGTAGGCAGTGTCGGTTTCTTCATAGCATTCACTGTGGCCTTATAAACAGACCCCAGATCAGAGGTAAACATTTCTGAAATCTGAACCCTGTCATGAAAAGTGCTGTAGAAATTGTTCTGTACCACTCAGAGACAAAATTCCAACTTCTATAGAAACTAGAAGGTGTTTTCTATCCAATAATAACAATAATATGCATATTGTACGATCAAGAATTTAGCACGAGGCAGTTTAATTTGGAGACACAAATATGCTAATGCGGAACAGCACCCCCTATAGTTGCAAGAAGTTAAGAGTCCTAGGTATTGTCGCGGTCAGAGAGTGTGGCTTTCCACTCGTAACCTTCCCCTTACGACAGCTTCTCGCAAGTTGACTCCGCGGTTCATTGGTCCGTTCCGTGTCTCTCAGGTCGTCAATCCTGTCGCTGTGCGACTGCTTCTTCCGCGACATCTTCGTCGCGTCCACCCTGTCTTCCATGTCTCCTGTGTCAAGCCTTTTCTTCGCGCCCCCGTTCGTCTTCCCTCCCCCCCCCCGTCCTTGTCGAGGGCGCACCTATTTACAAGGTACGGAAGATCATGGACATGCGTTCTCGGGGACGTGGTCACCAGTACTTAGTGGATTGGGAGGGTTACGGTCCTGAGGAGAGGAGTTGGGTTCCATCTCGGGACGTGCTGGACCGTTCGTTGATTGATGATTTCCTTCGTTGCCGCCAGGGTTCCTCCTCGAGTGCGCCAGGAGGCGCTCGGTGAGTGGGGGGGTACTGTCATGTTTTGTCATTGATCATCATGTCTTGTCCCTGTGCTTCCCTCTGCTGGTCTTATTAGGTTCTTTCCCTCTTTCTATCCCTCTCTCTCCCCCTCCCTCTCTCCCTCTCTCGCTCTCTCTCTCTATCGTTCCGTTCCTGCTCCTAGCTGTTTCTCATTCTCCTAAACTACCTCATTTACTCTTTCACACCTGTCCCCTATTTTGCCCTCTGATTAGAGTCCCTATTTCTCCCTCTGTTTTCCGCTTCTGTCCTTGTCGGATTCTTGTTTGATGTTTGCTGTTCTGTGTCCTTGTTCCGCCCTGTCGTGTTTTTGCCTTCTTCAGATGCTGCGTGTGAGCAGGTGTCTATGTCAGCTACGGCCTGTGCCTTCCTGTAGCGACCTGCAGTCTGTGGTCGCGTCTCCAGTCGTTCCTCTCTACTGACGAGAGGATTTCAGTTTCCTGTTTCGGATTTACCTTTGATAATATCCAGGAGTATCATTATTTGTTTAAGACTGGAATAAAGACTCTGTTTCTATTACGTCGCTTTTGGGTCCTCATTCACCAGCATAACACTCTTACTTTACAACCCCCTTTAAAAAAATATCCATCAGGACATTTTATAGAAGAATATATTATATTTTTCTGACTAAAAAAGGATTACTGTGGAAAGACGCATCATGAAATGGAGAGAGAATTTCCCAGCATGTCACATCAGAATGTAGGACTACATTTTTGATGTTGGAATAAAAGTTAATCTGAGAATATATACCTTTCCCTTCAGCGCCTCTTCGCAAAACAGGTTTTAGAAAGACACACTGCTGTCACGCCCTGACCATAGTTTGCTTTGTATGTTTTATGTTTTGTTTGGTCAGGGTGTGATCTGAGTGGGCATTCTATGTTGTATGTCTGGTTTGTCTATTTCTATGTGTTTGGCCTGATATGGTTCTCAATCAGAGACAGCTGTTTTGCGTTGTCTCTGATTGGGAACCATATTTAGGTAGCCTGTTTTGTATTGTGGGTTGTGGGTTATTGTCTATGTTAGTTGCTTGTGTCTGCACTTGTTGTTCTATAGCGTCACGTTCGTTTTGTTGTTTTATACGTTTTTCCAGTGTTCTTCGTTAATAAATAGAAGAATGAATTCACATCACGCTGTGCCTTGGTCCTCCTCTCTTCCACATTACGACGAACGTGACAATTGCACTTATAACCAGCAGCTTTGCAAATTTGGGTGTTGCAGGAGGCGTTATGTGAACGCCCATAGTAACCAATCCAGTTGTGTAATTTGAAAGGAAAGCATTGTCATTAGATGTAGCTCAACTAAAAAACATTCAAGCATAACACTGTATAACTTCTGTGTTGATAAAATGCTGTTTATAGTACTGGAATTAAACATGATTATACGCTGTTGCCTTATTCTGCTAAACAGCTTCTTCGTTGTCACACTGACACATGAAACAATGAATGATTCAGGGCAGGCAATGCAAAATAAGTTGTTTGCATTACGTGCCCTGAGGCATTGATTCTCTCATGTGTCAGTGTGACAACGAAGAACCTGTTAGTACAGTTTGTCCTCTTTATGGTTAAGTTTTGTGACTGGGTGACATGGAAATGGCACAAGAATTAAAATGTTTGAATCAAAGGTTGGCTTTCAGTATTCCATGTATCTCTTACGTCAGAGACATCTCTGAATCTAAAGAATATGTGAATTTGAAAGTATGACTCATGTCTTAAATAGTGAGTTGATTCTAAATGAATGTGTATATATTAACGTACCGGTACTCTCTCCAGAGGGGATTCATGAAAAATACAAACCACACAGTGTGGTTGCTTTAACATAATTACAAGATTTGAAAAGGGTGGCATGCTGCTCATCGTTTTCAGCATTCTATGAAATGTATTGTGATTACCGGCTTGAATTTAATTCTGGACAGTTGAACGCAAGCCATTTCAATTCATGTATTGAAAATATTTTCAGATCCAATTACCAAATTGGAGTTTGTATATTGTGTTACTAAGCATACTGATAAACTGTGATTTTAGTTGAGAGTTGGCAACAACAAACAAAAACATTTTACAAAATAATATTAGGAGATTATAGTGTTAAATAGCCTTGGCATTTTGCCCATGGAACTTTGGGGAGTGTTTAGGACACGTCTACATTCTGCATATAAACAACTCGGCAGGCTAAGAGTGAATCTATTGCTATACAATTGTAACTCCATAGCAGTCTAACATATTACCACTTCACGAACATTGAATATACTTCATTCAAAAATAGGTAAGTTGTCAATTTGAATTATTTCTTTGGCATCAATGTACAATTGTAAACCTGTCTTCTGGATAATGATGGACATAAGCTGGTTGGTTACAGAAAGTCTTGGTTGTTTTATTAAACTAGTTGGACAAGACTTTCAAGGTTTGCTCAAAGATGATATCTTGCAATGAGGCTTGACTGATTGAAGACAACAATGTAGGCCTAATTGTTTTCAAATTGTTTTACAAGCACGACTTACCAGCTTTTTTTATTAAGTTCCTTAAATGTGCTGAGAATGTACCAAAGCCAAGCCACTATCCTTCAACATTCCCAGGGAAGGATGTTTGCAAAATAACCATTGGACAACAACACTCTCACCACGCTCTACGGTTCTTAGAATGTTTTGTGCTAGCTGAGAAGTCTGTATTGAAATGCAAATTCCTTGGCGGTCCTCTTGAGGACATTACAATTCAGGCTCAGAAGGTTGATCACATGATCACCTGTTTAATGATGGCTAACATCTGACAGGGAGAGGGGATTTTGTATTGGGACTTTTATTTAAAATTATATTTGTATTAATAAATAGTAACCCAATTGGGATACATTCACATTACCTACAGATCTAGCCTCAGTTGACCATAACCCCAATACTGATCTGCCATCGATAATGAAAAACATCTCACCCTATCGGATTGTCTTCTGTCCAGTTACTAGGCTACCTGTTCCATAGGTCCACAGTCCCTCGTTCGATTTGAAGAAAGATAGCAAGGTATTTCACTGTACTTGTGCATGTGACATTAAAACTTGAAACACATCTCGTAGTGTCCTGTTCTAGGCCTAGGCCCTACTGTTTGTCTCATGCCCAGTTAGGCTCCAAGTCTCCAGCAGTTTGTGGCCTTAGCTGGCTATGAGTCCCCTGCCTTATGAGGCCCTAGGCCTCCTGTCCTGCTAGGGTCTCAACCACCTGACTTGGGGTACCCACCATTTCCTGACCCGGTGTGACTGCTGCATTCAGGTGTGTACATCTAAGCCGGTACCCTCCTGGCCTCTATGCATGGTCACGAGAAATTACGCTGCTCCTCTAGTTTTACAGTCAGATGCAACTTGACTGTCCTGCCGTTGCCCACACCTTTGTTATATCCTTTTTATTGTTCAGATTTACATGGAAGGGTAGATAGGAAGAACAGCAAAGATACAATGAGGGTGAAGTCCTCCTCTAGTTAGTGTGTGTTTCTGTTGTGTTGAGAAGAGGATGCAAACCATTTTCTCAAGGACCACTCCGTAGAGACAATGACAGAAAAGTGTGTGTCCTCTTTCTCTTGGAACAGACCGTTAAATACATGTTTAGCTCGTACTTTTGACAAGCAAACCCACTCTTATTTTATCTTTCTCTCTCTCCATCTTTCCACCTTTTCTACCTTGCCCTCCCTCCTTTCTAGAGAACATACTAACCATGGAGACACTGAACGAAATCGATCACCTCCAATCATCTGGCTTTGGTAGACCCCTACCCAGACACGGGCTTCATCTCCTTCACTGGTTCTCCCATGAATATGTCACATTCAACAACGACAGCGAGATGGTGACAGTTCGCAACCCTAAGAAGAAGGCGTTCGGCTTCCACCGCTTCTTCGACAACATAGAGGAGCATGATGGCCAATGTAACCAACTGCTACCAGACCAGGGCTTACCATACTACGAAGTGGGCAATCTGCATGCTCCAGGGTCTGAGAACCTACCGCGTGATGTCCGCAAAAACTTCACAGGACACAATGACGACAGCAACATAGACCGGATCATTATCAGCATGCAGTCAGACCTGGTGTTGGACAAAATCTACGTGACCCAACATGATCATCACAGAGGTGCTTTTGACCCCCAGCACACCTATCGCATCAGTAAGGGGTTGATCAGTATCATCCGTAATCTGGACCTGGATGATCTCCTGGAGCAGACTGGATAGTCTTAAGACGTTTCCCACCTGGCCAAGGGCATATAGACAGAGGCATCGTACGCATAATCTCATGATCAAAATTATACATAAAAATGTATAATAGGCATTTGTGTTTGCTCGACTCACGTAAGTTGCTAGCTGACCAAGATCCATTTTACTTCAGTAACTTTAACTCAAGTCTAAGGCTGGGTTTCTACTAAGCTAACACATGGAATTATTTTAAGATCGTCATACCAAGGATCATTTAGCTATTTAATTTGAACTTTTAGTACTCTTTTATGTATCAAAATATACAGTATATACTGAACAAAATTATAAACGCAACATGTAAAGTGTTGTTCCCATGTTTCATGATGTGAAATTAAAGATCCCTGAAATGTTCCGTCCGCACAAAAAGCTTATTTCTCTCCAATGTTGTGCACACATTTGTTTACATCCCTGTTAGTGAGCATTTCTCCTTTGCCAAGATAATCCATCCACTTGACAGGTGTGGCATGTCAAAAAGCTGATTAAACAGCATGATCATTACACAGGTGCACCTTGTGCTGGGGACAATTAAAGGCCACTCTAAATGTACAGTCAGAGGTGTAAAAAGTACTAAATTGTCATACTTAAAGATACCTTAATAGAAAATGACTCAAGTAAAAGTAAATGTCACCTAGTAAAATACTACTTGAGTAAAAGTAAAAAAATATTTGGTTTTAAATATACTTAAGTATCAAAAGTAAATGGAATTGCTAAAATGTACTTAAGAATCTACTGTAAAAGTATAAATCCTTTCAAATTCCTTCTATTAAGCAAACCAGACGGCACAATTTTCTAGTTTTTTTATTGACGGATAGCAGGGCTACAACACTCAGACATAATTTAGAAATTAAGCATTTGTGTTTAGTGAGTCTGCCAGATCAGAGGCAGTAGAGATGACCAGGGATGTTCTCTTGATAAGTGTGTGAACTGAGTATTTTCCTGTCAAAATGTAACGGTACATTTGGGTGTCAGGGAAAATGTATGGAGTAAAAAAAACATAATTTTCTTTCGGAATGTAGTGAAGTAAAAGTTGGCAAAAATATGAATAGTAAAGTAAAGTACAGATACCCCAAACAACAACTTAAGTAGTACTCTAAAGAATTTTTACTTAAGTACTTTACTTAAGTACTTTTTTGCTTAAAACCTGTTTAGGCCAGGGGTGCCGCTAGCGGCACTCCTCCCACATTCCATTGAAAAGGCAGAGCGGCAAATTCAAAAAAAAGATTTGAAATATTTAACTTTCACACATTAACAAGTCCAATACAGCATTTGAAAGATAAACATCTTGTCAATCCATCCAACATGTCCGATTTTTTAAATGTTTTACAGAGAAAACACCACATATATTTATGTTAGGTCACCACCAAATAAAAAAAGACAGACAGACATTTTTCACAGCACAAGTAGGCTGCAGGTAGCATGCACAAGCCAACCTAACTAACCTAGAACCAACCTAAATAACCTAGAAAAAACTACCTCAGATGACAGTCCTATAACATGTTACACAATAAATCTATGTTTTGTTCAAAAAAATTGCATATTTTAGCTATAAATCAGTTTTACATTACTGCTACCATCATAGCTACAGTCAGAAATCGCACGGGAGTAGCCAGAGTAAATACAGACACCAACTACCTAATTACACATCATAAAACATTTCAGACAAATATATGGTGGATAGCTAATGAAAGACAAATATCTTGTGAATACAGACAATATTTCCGATTGTTGAAGTGTTTTACAGCGAAAACACCACATATATTTATGTTAGTTCACCACCAAATACAAAAGACAGACAGACAGTTTTTCACAGCAACGGTAGCATGCAAGTAGCTAACCTAACTAACCTAGAACCAACCTAGAACCAACCTAAATAACCTAGAAAAAACTCCCTCAGATGACAGTCCTATAACATGTTACACAATAAATCTATGTTTTGTTCGAAAAATGTGCATATTTTAGCTATAAATCAGTTTTACATTACTGCTACCATCATAGCCACCATCACAGCTACAGTCAGAAATCGCACGGCAGTAGCCAGAGAAAATACAGACACCAACGTCAACTACTAATTACACATCATAAAACATTTCAGAACAATATATGGTGGATAGCTAATGAAAGAATAAGATCTTGTGAACAGAGCCAATATTTCCGATTTTTGAAGTGTTTTACAGCGAAAACACAATATATCGTTATATTAGCTTACTACAATAGCTAGCACACAGCAGCAGTGATTCTAGTCAAACGGTAGCATAGCACAGTTCGACAGATATATATGAAAAAGCATCCCAAATTGGGTCCTTATCTTTGTTGATCTTCCATCAGAATGTTCTCCAAGGGGTCCTTTGTTCAGAACCGACTTTATTTGGATCCATAACGAACGATTTCCCTCAGAATTAGCAAGCACACTGGCCGTGCGTTGCTAGCCTCTCGTTCTTGAACCAATTCTTGCGACGCATCACGTCTAAAGTCCAGAATAAATTTCAATAATATAATTAAACTATATTGAAAAAACATACTTTAAGATGATATTGTGACATGTATCAAAGAAAATCGAAGCCAGAGATCATATTCACCTTTAAAAAGGTTCTTCAATGAGCCGAGTACAGGTCCGACTTCGCGCCCAGGAAATAAATAAAAGTGCGCACGTCTCAGTCCAAGAGGTTGTGTTCAGTCCCTGGTCGAGATAATCAACTGATTTTTTCTCTCACTTCCGCATGACACCCAGGCGAAGGCGTATGACGTGTTTCTACAGTCATAAGTGACATGCCCTTTTATAGACAAGCTCCTGAAGAGAGAGTTCGCTTTTGGAGATCTCACTTCCGGTTAGGAAATGGTCTGTAAAAGGAGTTCTGTTTCACTTAGAGAAATAATTCAAACGTTTTTAGAAACTAGAGACTGTTTTCTATCCAATAGTAATAATAATATGCATATTGTACGAGCAAGAATTGAGTACGAGGCCGTTTAAAAATCATACGATTTTCCCCAAAAGTGAAAATAGCACCCCCTGGTCCCCAACAGGTTAATTTTTAAAACCGTGTACAGTTTTATCACGCAACACAATGCCACAAATATCTCAAGTTTTGAGGGAGCGTGCAAATGACATGTTGAGGAATGTTCACCAGAGCTGTTGCCAGAGAATTGAATGTTAATTTCTCTGTCATAAGCTGCCTCCAACGTCAATTTAGAGAATTTGGCAGTAGGTCCAACCGGCCTCACAACCGCAGACCACGTGTAACCACGCCAGCACAGGAAGTCCACATCCGGCTTCTTCACCTGCGGGATCGTCTGAGACCAGCCACCCGGACAGCTGATGATACTAAGGAGCTGTTTTGTGGTGAAAATCTAATTCTTACTCCCCAGTGGGTGGGCCTTGCTCCCAAGTGGGTGGGCCTATGCCCTCCCAGGCCCACCCATGGCTGCGCTTCTGCCCAGTCATCTGAAATCCACAGATTAGTGCCGAAGGAATTTATTTAAATCGACTGAGTCGATTATATGAACTTTAACTGAAACTTTCCTTGATGAAAGGTGGATATCGAGGAGGGGAGGACTCTTCCTTTCACCTACAAATGACATCTCCTTGACCACTTATCAGTTTCCAGGTCACGGAGGAAAGAGGAGTGAGGAGAGAGGGTGGAGGACAGACATTTTTTTCCAAATGGGAAAAGACCTTTGTGTCGATTCTCCAAACTTGCCCCAAAGTATGCACTTGCACTTGGATTTCAAAGCATTGGGTTGGTGTTAGCATTGGCTGGAGAGAGTGTCCATCATTATCAAATCCATCAGGACTCTAGAATCTAGAGAACATAACAGATACTCAATCCATTCCCGGGGGACCCTTCTTCTTCTTTGATGAGGTTTAACGGTTGGCATCCAATAAATGTTGCATTACCACCACCTACTAGACGGAAGTATAAATCCCTTATAATTTTCTTAAAAAATAAATAAAAAATCAAACAAATACAAATAAAATTTACCTACACTAAACTCATAATTAAAAAAAATATATATCATAAATAAATACCATACTCCACTATTTCAATCTATTTAGTCCAACTTCAGGCCAAGAGCCTGAAAGGATGGGACACCACCACTTAACACACCCTGTAACTCTTCTGATGTCAAATCTCGCACACCCAAATATTTCTCTGCAGCTGCCACCACAACCTCTATTTTCTGCAAATTACATTCCATCCCTGCAGTACAGTTGATAACCATTGCTATAAATGGCAATAATACAATCTTACTGAAACATATATTACTTATTAGTTTATCCCTCTGTACTGGTACAGATCTACTACTCACACAACTCCTCTCAGGATCCCTTCCCCTTGACCCATCTTCCTTCCGGGACCACCAGAGAGTGCACATTTTTTGTTTTAGCCCAGCACTACCACAGCTGTTTCTAATCAGGAACTTGAATCAATGATTGGTTAATTATTTGTTTATTTTTTTTCTGGAAATTACAAAATGTTTAATGTATCAATAAGATCACTCTCACCCTTCTCTCATAGCCCTGAGAGACATGCAAGCGACCAGGAATTCTTGTTTCAAATAACTGTCAGGACCCGGTGTGAGAAACAGTCACTAATAGTCGGCAGAACCCAGAAGATGAGGCAGACACAGCAGTACTAGAGATGGTGGTTTAATAAAGGAAAAAAGGTCTTCAGGCAAAAAATATAAATACACAACGTCAAAAAGTAATGCAAAGAGAAAAAATGAATATCCAGCAAGCTACAAAGAAAATCCACAAAGTGGTAAAAACAGCATGGAAAAAACAAACCTCAAAAGAATAATCAAAAACAAACAAGAACAAAACCAGAGTACCTCAGGAAAATCCAACTGGAGAAATACATGTTCACAGCATGGCTGGGTGCTAACATACAAACACTGAGCAAAGAACTGAGGAACACACAGGGTTTAAATACCTACAAGGAAATGACACACAGGTGCAAATAATAATTAGAACAAGGGAAAAACAAAAGGTTCAAAAAAGGCGCAATGGGGGCATCTAGTGACCAAAACCTGAACAATCCTGGCCAAATCCTGACAATAACATGAAAACATCAACATACTTTGAACAACAGCCATGTGAGTTTCGTCAAAGTGTAGGATTTTGTTTTCCTACAATACTCTGTGCTTATTACATCTGCTCCTGCCACGCCCTCTACAGCTCATCCAGTGTCTCCTTGACCTGCCGCCACTCCCTCAGTGCTCTTTCCCTCTCTCTCTCTGTGTGTGTGTGTGTGTGTGTGTGTGTGTGTGTGTGTGTGTGTGTGTGTGTGTGTGTGTGTGTGTGTGTGTGTGTGTGTGTGTGTGTGTGTGTGTGTGTGTGTGTGTGTGTGTGTGTGTTGGCGGAGACAGGTGTGCTGGAGTCAGAGCAGATCCTCACCAGCTGCAATCTGTTCCATAATCAAGACCTCTACAAATACTCAGCCCTATTGTAATCTACCCCTTACCAGACAGATTGTAATCTCTGCTCAGTCAGTCTATGTTTCTAGCTGTTTAGATGCTGTTGTCCTGTTGTGCCTGTTTCCCCTGTTTTCCCTTGCCTGAAGCTGTTTTCCTCTCCGCTACAGTTCTGCCCGCTCTGACTCGGGTCGCTGTCTCCATTCTGAAGTCTCGTCAGTCCTGCTAGGCCTTTGTCCTTTTCCTGCCTTGTTATGCCAATCTCCTGACAGAAGATCTGTCATCATTTTCTTTCGTTTTTTTCGAATTCCTCCTGTTTTCTTTATTTCTGGATGTTCAATATATGACTCTCAAGGTTCAATTTGTGTCTGAAAAATATCCTGCAGTCACTACAGCTAAATGGTTTCTCTCCAGTACCTATATGTCTGCATATGTGTAAGGCTCCTCGAGTCAGAAGCTTTTCCCTCAGACATCACAGCTAAATGGTTTCTCTCCTGTGTGAGTCAGTAAATGTTTGGTTATGTTCCTCTTCCTGTTGAAGCTTGTGGCTGTATGGAAAGAAATGAGGGAGCAGCTGCACAACATCCATGTGGAGAACGTGGCCCCCCCAGTCAAATCAATCTGCTCCGTGTGTTGGATCGAGACAGAGATGATATGGTGGGGCTGAGACAATATTTTGCTCTGACTGTGTGGTGGCTCTCTCTCTCTGCCTATCTGTCTCTCTGAATCATATTTCCACCCACAACTGACTTATTTTCACCAGGTCACACTTTTTAGCCATGACTAAATCATTGAAACCAAGCCCAAACTCTAAACCAAATCTCTTCCTCTTTAGGACGGTCAATTTAAAAGGACCCTTCAATTTGCTTTCGAATGACACTGGATGCGGAGAGATGGCCATAAGTGTTCTCTCCACAGTAGACTTCTGAGGGTATTTGATGAAGTAATTAAGCATTTGTTTGTAATATCTTACAGTAAACAAAAACCTTACAACCTGATCTCACCATAACCTTTTCAAAATGATGTGAGGGGGGAGGGGGGGGTGGGGTGCAACTCAATACTTTGGAAGGTGTTCCTAATGTCTGGTATACTCAGTATAAACCCCTTGATTATGGCTTGTGTATTAATTGTAGTAGTGTCACTGTGTTATGATATCATAACTAGAGTAACTAGAGCAATAAGAGTCTATTACTGGATATAGTCTTTGGGATAGTTTTTGTTGTCATGGGAGACTTAAAAAAAAATATTTAGCTGACCACCCCTTTACAACTCGGAAGGCATGGTTTTGTGTCACGAACATCGTAGAGAGGAGACTAAGGCGCAACGTGATGATACTCCACCTTCTTTTAATAAAGAAATAACACTGAACAAACTACACAAAATAACAAACGAGTACAGACATGCAACATCATATAGACAATAACCCACAAACCAAACTGGAAAATGGCAACCTAAATAGGATCCCCAGTCAGAGACAACGATAAACAGCTGCCTCTGATTGGGAACCAGTCCAGGCCACCATAGACCTACATATGCCGAGACTACACACACACACGCCTAGACATACAAAAACCCCAGACAATACAAAACAATCATATCCACCCTCGTCACACCCTGACCTGACCAAAATAATACAGAAAACATAGAATACTAAGGTCAGGGCATGACAGTATCCCCACCCCCCAAAGGTGCGGACTCCCGACCGCAAACCTGAAATTATAGGGGAGGGTCCGGGTGGGCATCTACCCTCGGTGGCGGCTCTGGATCTGGATGCCGCCCCCCTTCTTTACACTGAGTCCTCAATTGTAGCACTGACCCGTGGATCATCGCCGGAGGCATTGGACTGCGGATCCTCGCCGTAGGCCCCGGGCTGGGGACCCTCGCTGCGTGGAACATCGCGAATGTTCTGGGCTGGGGACCGTCGCTGGAGACCCCGGACAGGAGGGCGACTCTGGCAGCTCCGGACAGGAGGGAGACTCTGGCAGCTCCGGACAGGAGGGAGACTCTGGCAGCTCCGGACAGGAGGCAGACTCTGGAGGCTCCGTACTGGAGGGCTTCGCTGGAGGTGCCGGTCTGGAGGGCGTCGCTGGAGGCTCCGGACTGACAGCCTTTGTTGGAGGCTTCGTGCCATGACTCCTCACTGGAGGCTTCGTGCTATGGATCATCACTGGAGGCTTCTTGCCATGGATCATCACTGGAGGCTTCGTGCCATGGATCATCACTGGAGGCTTCTTGCCATGGATCATTACTGGATGCTTCGTGCCATGGATCATCACTGGAGGCTTCTTGCCATGGATCATCACTGGAGGCTTCTTGCCATGGATCATCACTGGAGGCTCCTTGCCATGGATCATCACTGGAGGCTTCTTGCCATGGATCATCACTGGAGGCTTTGTGCCATGGATCATCACTGGAGGCTTCTTGCCATGGATAATCACTGGATGCTTCGTGTCATGGATCATCACTGGAGGCTTCTTGCCATGGATCATCACTGGAGGCTTCTTGCCATGGATCATCACTGGAGGCTTCGTGCCATGGATCATCACTGGAGGCTTCGTGCCATGGATCATCACTGGAGGCTTCGTGCCATGAATCATCACTGGAGGCTTCTTGCCATGGAACATCACTGGAGGCTTCGTGCCATGGATCATCACTGGAGGCTTCGTGCCATGGATCATCACTGGAGGCTTCGTGCCATGAATCATCACTGGAGGCTTCGTGCCGAGGACACGCACCTCAGGGCGAGTGCGAGGAGGAGGAACAGGGCGTACTGGACCCTGGAGGCGCACTGGAGGCCTGGTGCGTGGTGCCGGAACTGGTGGTACAGGGCTGAGGACACGCACCTCAGGGCGAGTGCGGGGAGGAGGAACAGGGCGTACTGGACCCTGGAGGCGCACTGGAGGCCTGGTGCGTGGTGCCGGAACTGGTGATACCGGGCTGAGGACACGCACCTCAGGGCGAGTGCGGGGAGGAGGAACAGGATACACTGGACCGTGGAGACGCATTGGAGATCCAGAACATAGAGCTGGCTCAATATGTCCTGGCTGGATGCCCATTCTAGCCCGGCAAACGCGAGGAGCTGGAATAGAGCGCACCGGGCTAAGAATGCAAACTGGAGACACCTTTGATGCAGTTGTCCCTCCACTTCATCTGTTTGACTCATTGGTCTTAAGGTTGGCGACGACATGTTGGTTTTGTGTATGTTGAATGTAATATTATGCATGAAACATCCATTCAGGCACTGAACCTGGCACACCTATGTGACCTGTTTCAGGCAACAGCTCAGTACGTTATACATGTACTGTACTTGATATTTAAAAAAATGTGTAGAGTTGCCTGGGATTTCAAACGGGCAATCAGGTCCAAACCCATAACACCTAAATTGGACGAGACAGACGTGTTGGGGATTTCCTGCAAGAATGAGCACCGGCTTCACTTCTTGACTGGGCGAGCCTGACGGGCCGGCAGCGGCATGGGCGCTGGACAAGCCGGCTGGGGCATAGAAGCCCGACGAACCGGCTGAGGCGTTGGAGCCTGATGATCCTGTTGAGGCGTGAAAGCCTGATGATCCCACTGAGACGTGGGAGCCTGACGAACCGGCTGAGGCGTGGGAGCCTGATGATCCTGTTGAGGCGTGAAAGCCTGATGATCCCACTGAGACGTGGGAGCCTGACGAACCGGCTGAGGCGTAGGAGCCTGATGGCTGGGAGGAACCAAACATTACATGTATTTGATAATTGTAACGATCGTCTGTTGAAGAAGGTGTGGACCAAAGCGCAGCGTGGGAAGTGTTCATGTTTATTTATTAAAAACTGAACACTGAGACAAAATAAAAAAATGTAACAACACGAAACAGTTTTGTCTGGAGCAGACACAAAAACAGAAAACAACTACCCACAAAGCATCAGTGGGGAAAATATACCTAAGTATGGTTCTCAATCAGAGACAACGATAGACAGCTGCCTCTGATTGAGAAACACACCCGGCCAAACACAAAGAAATACAAAACATAGAAAATGAACATAGAATGCCCACCCAAATCACACCCTGACCTAACCAAAATAGAGACATAAAAAGCTCTCTACGGTCAGGGCGTGACAATAATAGTAAATTATACACTTTTAATACTGAAAACAAATGACTAATTACATTTTCTGTAACGCAGAATTCTGTCTAAGTCATCTCTGAACCTTTATTAACATCTTCTCTTCTTTCAGATTTCTTATCTTACCCTATGTGAGGTTCTAAAACAGTAGCACTTTATTTAAGCCCACACTTATCAGGCACCAATTTGCAGATTTTAATTAAGAGCCAATAGCTGCAAGGTTGCTGGTTCAAAACACTGGAGTTTTTCTGAAATCAAATTGAAGTAATATCTAATAAGGGTCCAAGAAACGTCCTATGAAACACTTACAAACTACAAATTAGTGCCTCAAAGGTGTGGGCAAAAAAATAGTGCTCGGCTGTCATCCTACTCTGACCTGGGCTTTAAAAGACTGTATGTGGTCATCAACACTTCTTGCCATAACGTCTTCAGTCATCTATCCTTTATCTCTTGAAACCCTCAGTCATCTTCTGGAATGTCCTCCTCTCCATCTCACCTAAACTCCCACACCTGTCACTGAGGCTTGTCTGGTCACCTGAGATGACAATATTGTATACTGATTTCAACTATAACAGAGGATATTGTCGTGGTGAAATTGTCGTGAGCTATTGACTTACTTGAACAGGATCACCTTCAAACCGCTCATGATCACCTACAAAGCACTCAATGGACTTGCGCCCTCATACATTACTGACCTTCTGCACCCCTACATTCCCACCAGCTCACTGCACTCTAACAGTGGCCTCCTCATCATCCCTTGCACCAGGCTCCGCTCAGTAGGAGACGTTGCTTTTAGCAGTGCAGCTCCCCAAAATAGCACACAAAAACGTTTAAAAACTGGCACGAATCTCCGGTTTATTGTACAGATGCGGTGGTACAAGACAAGCGTAGCTTAACCTCTTTCTAAATATGTTGGAAAACAAATTGCCTTATGTAATGACGAGTACATTTGAAATAAACAATTCACTTTTAAATTGTTCTCTAATTAAACATTATGGAATACCCAAGTCGACTGTTTTACTGGTTTGACATGCGTCACCTAACTGTGATTGCGCCCAGGTGCGTCTCGTTATTGGTTGATGGGGTTTTACCTATATATTGACAGTGTTCCTCTGTGGCTAGAAGATTCCCATTATTTGTTAAGGTTGGAGTGCCTTGAGAGGACAAGATAAGTGAAGGTGACTTAGACCAAATTTCCAGTAATGGCAGCCTGGTAGCTGAACCATAAGTATTGCAAAAGTATGACCTCCTGCCAGGATCAGCTCTCCTTCTCCCTGGGCACGTCTCCCTAAACCTATGACCTTTGTATGTATTGCCGTTTCTAATTTAAAGTGAAGGCTAATAAGTATATATTGGTGATTAGCTCTGAATGTGTGACATTATATTAGCTCTGAAGATTGTGTGACATTATATTAGCTCTGAAGATTGTGTGACATTATATTAGCTCTGAAGATTGAGTGACATTATATTAGCTCTGAAGATTGTGTGACATTATATTAGCTCTGAAGATTGTGTGACATTATATTAGCTCTGAAGATTGTGTGACATTATATTAGCTCTGAAGATTGTATGACATTATTGCAGTGCTCCAATGGTGATTATAGAGACGCGACTCTCTAATATTGGTGCTGAAAGATATTGACGCTTCAGAAAATAAATCTGCTGTCTATTTGAAATCTATCTCAGGCACATCAGATACAACTGATTGCATTAGGTTTTATCAAGGGCTTTGTGATTCGTTGGCCACTCAATTCAGGTGTGATAGTGGCTGGATGGATAAAAATGCTTTCTTACTGTTCACTTGGAAACGAATTAGGAAACATGGCATCACTTTGTTCTTACATAAGAACTGCTATATAAGTGCTATGTAATTACAGTCTAGCGGTATTGGTTGTTAGATAACAGCACAACTCCAGCCAACATGTTTCAGAACAATGTTGATACTGCATTTATTACTGTGTACTAGTTATAAAGGTTTGAGGGCAGCTTGATTTTGTGTGACTAGATACACTGTCATTACTACTTACATAGGCATCCATCTCACAGCTCCTGAATGATTATGGATTGATAAGTGATTTGCTGTGAACCGCATAGTTCTAAGTAATAGATTTCTGAATACAATCCACTTATGATTCAAACCACGGACCTCATTCCTGTAAATCACTCATTAATGTGCAAAAAGCTTCCTCATCCATGAATGCTTACTGTCAGAAGAATCCATATACCTCCTAACCCTGGGCGAGAAAATGCAACATCACAAAGTTCACTTCCACTGCTATGCTGATAACTCCCAGCTCTACCTCTCCACCAAACCCACTCTCCCTCCCACCTCCCTCGTCAGCTGTCTTCACGACATCCAGAGCTGGATGAGCATGAAACTCCTCAAACTGAACATCAACAAGACAGTGGTCATGCTCTTCTGCTCCAATACATTCTCTCCAAGCATCACCACAGATGGTTTCCCGGTCCCTCTGTAAACACAAGTCAAAATCCTCGGTGTCTCCCTGGATAGTTCCCTCTCTTTCGAACACCACATGAAAACCAGCACCCGGACAGCGTTCTTCCATCTTCGCAATATCTCCAGGCTCCGCCTCTCACTGTCACACTCCAGCACCGAAACCCTCATCCATGCCGTCGTTACTTCCCGACTAAAATACTGTAACACTCTCCTCACCAGATCCCCACCAAACTCATCAATAAGTCTATAATGGTGCTGAACTCTCCAGAATCCACACCGGCTCAACTGAACACATCAAACCCATCCTTATCAATCTACACTGGCTCCCTGTGCAATCCTGTATTAACTTTAACACTCCTTCTCACCTTCAAAGCCCTCCACAACCTGGTATCCACCTACCTCTCATGTCTTCTCCCAGTCTATGCCCCCCCCCCCCCCCGCTCCCTCTGCTCCTCCTCTGATGTTCTCCTTACCCTAAATCGGGATTGTATCCTCTTTCCAACCCCTCCCTCCTCTATTTATCTGTCCTGTTTTGTCTGGTCATTTGATTTGAGATTGTTTAGATTGTACATTGCCCTGTTAATTGATGCACTTGATTAATCTGAGAGAGAAAAAACACCAAAAAAGATGTCGTTGGCCAGTTAACATCATTGTTTAAATAATACTTGGAGTGGAAATGAAATATGAATTACATACTGCACTGTTTAATTAGACATACTATGCTGTTTTTACTTAGAGAATTGTCTATTATGTTAGTATTTTTACTGATACAAGCTTGTCGTGTGACTTAGTCATAAGTCTGGGTGTACAGATAAGAGCCCTTTGGGATACGACTGCAGTATGTGACAAACTGTTTTAACCTGTAACGACTTTCTTCCTGGGATGAAGGAGAGGACCAAAATGCAGCGCGGTTAGTGTTCAACATGTTTAATACGACAATAAACGGTGAACACTTACAACAATACAAAAACAACAAACGTGAAAGCCGAGACAGTCCTATCTGGTGCAGAACACAAACACAGAGACAGGAAACAATCACCCACAAAATCCCAACACCAAACAAGCCTCCTATATATGATTCTCAATCAGGGACAATGATTACCAGCTGCCTCTGATTGAGAACCATATTAGGCTGGACACAGAAACAAACAAATTAGACACACAACATAGAATTCCCACCCAGCTCACGTCCTGACCAACACTAAACAAGCAAAACACATAATAACTCTGGTCAGGACGTTACATAACCATCTACAGGAATTCAGATGTGTGGAAACATGCAGGAAGGAACAGACAACGATGGCAACGTCAACTATCTTAATCTGCATTGACAAAACTGTTGTTTGAAAGAATCTGCAGTCTCTCTTCCTGTACAATTTCTCTGACATACTCTTACTTTACAACCCCCTTTAAAAAAATATCCATCAGGACATTTTATAGAAGAATATATTATATTTTTCGGACTAAAAAAGGATTACTGTGGAAAGACGCATCATGAAATGGAGAGAGAATTTCCCAACATGTCACATCAGAATGTAGGACTACATTTTTTTGATGTTGGAATACAAGTTAATCTGAGACCTTTCCCTTCAGCGCCTCTTTGCAAAACAAGTTTTAGAAAGACACACTGCGCTTATAACCAGCAGCTTTGCAAATATGGGTGTTGCAGGAGGCGTTATGTGAACGCCCATAGTAACCAATCCAGTTGTGTAATTTGAAAGGAAAACATTGTCATCAGATGTAGCTCAACTACAAACATTCAAGCATAACACTGTATAACTTCTGTGTTGATAAAATGCTGTTTATAGTACAGGAATTAAACATGATTTTACGCTGTTGCCTTATTCTGCTAAACAGGTTCTTCGTTGTCACACTGACACATGAAACAATGAATGATTCAGGGCAGGCAATGCAAAATAAGTTGTTTGCATTACGTGCCCTGAGGCATTGATTCTCTCATGTGTCCGTGTGACAACGAAGAACCTGTTAGTACAGTTTGTCCTCTTTATGGTTAAGTGACTCATGTCTTAAATAGTGAGTTGATTCTAAATGAATGTGTATATATTAACGTACCGGTACTCTCTCCAGAGGGGATTCATGAAAAATACAAACCACACAGTGTGGTTGCTTTAAAATAATTACAAGATTTGAAAAGGGTGGCATGCTACTCATCGTTTTCAGCATTCTATGAAATGTATTGTGATTACCGGCTTGAATTTAATTCTGGACAGTTGAACACAAGCCATTTCAATTCATGTATTGAAATTATTTTCAGATCCAATTAACAAATTGGAGTTTGTATATTGTGTTACTAAGCATACTGATAAACTGTGATTTTAGTTGAGAGTTGGCAACAAACAAAAACATTTTTACCAAATAATATTAGGAGATTATAGTGTTAAATAGCCTTGGCTTTTTGCCCATGGAACTTTGGGGAGTGGTTAGGACACGTCTACATTCTGCACATAAACAACTCGGCAGGCTAAGAGTGAAACTATTGCTATACAATTGTAACTCCATAGCAGCCTAGCATATTACCAGTTCACGAACATTGAATATACTTGATTTGTAATAGGTAAGTTGTCAATTTTAATGATTTCTTTGGCATCAATGTACAATTGTAAACCTGTCTTCTGGATAATGATGGACATAAGCTGGTTGGTTACAGAAAGTCTTGGTTGTTTTATTAGACTAGTTGGACAAGACGTTCAAGGTTTGCTCAAAGATGATATCTTGCATTGAGGCTTGACTGATTTAAGACAACAATGTAGGCCTAAATGTTTTCGAATTGTTTTACAAGCACGCCGTACCAGCTTTTTTATTAAGTTCCTTAAATGTGCTGAGAATGTACCAAAGCCAAACTACTATGCTTCAACATTCCCAGGGAAGGATGTTTGCATAATAACCATTGGACAACAACACTCACCACGCTTTATGGTTCTTAGAATGTCTTATGCTAGCTGAGAAGCCTGTATTGAAATGCAAATTCCTCTTGAGGACATTACAATTCAGGCTCAGAAGGTTGATCACGTGATCACCTGTTTAATGATGGCTAAAATATGACAGGGAGAGGGGATTTTGTATTGGGACTTTTATTTATGATTATATGTGGATTAATAAATAGTAACCCAATTGGGATACATTCACATTACCCACAGATCTAGCCTCAGATGACCATAACCCCAATACTGATCTGCCATCGATAATGAAAAACATCTCACCCTATCGGATTGTCTTCTGTCCAGTTACTAGGCTACCTGTTCCATAGGTCCACAGTCCCTCGTTCGATTTGAAGAAAGTTAGCAAGGTATTTCACTGTACTTGTGCGTGTGACATTAAAACTTGAAACACATCCCGTAGTGTCCTGTTCTAGTCCTAGGCCCTACTGTATGTCTCATGCCCAGTTAGGCTCCAAGTCTCCAGCAGTTTGTGGCCTTAGCTGGCTATGAGTCCCCTGCCTTGTGAGTCTGCTAGGGTCTCAGGAAATGGGGTACCCACCATTTCCTGAACTGGTGGGCCTGCTGCCTTCAGGCGTGTACACCTAAGCCGGTACCCTCCTGGCCTCTATGAATGGTCACGAGAAATTATACTACTCCTCTAGTTTTACAGTCAGATGCAACTTGACTGTCCTGCCTTTGCAGACACCTTTGATTATATCTCTTTTATTGTTCAGATTTACATGGAAGGGCACATAGGCAGAACAGCAAAGATACAATGAGGGTGAAGTCCACCTCTAGTTAGTGTGTGTTTCTGTCGTGTTGAGAAGAGGATGCAAACCATTTTCTCAAGGACCACTCCGTAGAGACAATGACAGAAAAGTGCGTGTCCTCTTTCACTTAGAACAGTTAAATAAATGTTTTGCTCGTACTATTTGACAATCAAACCCACTCTTATTCTCTCTCCATCTTTCCACCTTTTCTACCTTGCCCTCCCTCTTTTCTAGAGTAAATCATAACCATGGAGACACTGAACGAAATTGATCACCTCCAATCGTCTGGCTTTGGTAGACCCCGGCCTAGACACGGCCTTCAACTCCTTCACTGGTTCTCCAACGACTATGTCACATTCAACAACGACAGCGAGATGGTGACAGTGCGCAACCCTAAGAAGAAGGCGTTTGGCTTCCACCGCTTCTTCGACAACATAGAGGAGCATGATGGCCAATGTAACCAACTGCTACCAGAACAGGACTTACCATACTACGAAGTGGGAAATCTGAATGCTGCAGGGTCTGAGAACCTGCCTGATTCTGTCATCCAAAACCACACAGAAAACAATGATGACAGCAACATAGACCGGATCATCATCAGCCTCCAGTCAGACCGTGTGTTGGACAGAATCTACGTGACCCAACATGATCATCACAGAGGTGCTTTTGACCCCCAGCGCACCTATCGCATCAGTAAGGGGTTGATCAGTATCATCCGTAATCTGGACCTGGATGATCTCCTGGAGCAGACTGGATACTCACTTCCTTGTCCTTCCTCCATGGACACACTTAACGAAATGAGACACCTCCAGTCATCTGGCTTTGGTACACCCCGACCTAGACACGGCCTTTATCTCCTTCACTGGTTCGCCCACGACTACGTCAAATTCAACAAAAAGGGTGAAATGTTGACAGTGTGCAACCCTGAGAAAAACGTGTTTGGCTTCCACCGCTTCTTCGACAACATAGAGGAGCATGATGGCCAGCGTAACCAACTGCTACCAGACCAGGGCTTACCATACTACGAAGTGGGCAATCTGAATGCCCCTGGGTCTAGGAACCTACCGCGTTATGTCCGCAAAAACTACATAGGACACAATGACGACAGCAACATAGACCGGATCATTATCAGCATACAGTCAGACCGTGTGTTGGGCAGAATCTACGTGACCCAACATGATCATCACAGAGGTGCTTTTGACCCCCAGCACACCTATCGCATCAGTAAGGGGTTGATCAGTATCATCCGTAATCTGGACCTGAATGAACTCCTGGAGCAGACTGGATAGTCTTAAGACGTTTCCCACCTGGCCCACAAATGTTTTCCCACAAATGTATACTTGGCATGGGTATGACATCATGTCTTCGATATTCCCCATACATTGTGTATTGTAGGAAATTGTGAATGTTTTTATTTAGATAAAGGGCCTTGTTTTCAGATGTTTCACATCCTGACACATTTTTTGTTATTTTCCCCCAACCATTTCACCTGTGTGGTGGAATTTCTACCTTTAACTAATAATGAGGAGAGGCAAAATCAATAATCAATCAAGGTATTACTTTTATTAAAAACGTATTATAATAAGGAGGCTGGTCGCACCACCCACGCAGGTGAAATGGAGTGGGAGCCTCCTGTACAAAGAGTACAGGAGCATTTATATAGTCAAGCTACCCCATGCATGCATCTGCAAAACACGTGACCCTATGTATGTGTATGTGTGTGTGAGGGGAGAAAACTGGGTGAAAAGGTTGTCTCGGTCTGTCGCAACTGAGAGAGGACAACAGGGGCCAGAATGACAGGAAGTCACTCCAGATATACTTCCTCTATGTATGGGCGTACTGGCCACACATGCAGAACACACACACACACACACACACACACACAAAACATGAATCTTTTGCCCAGAAAAAGGCTCCAAACAGAACAATAGCTTTATCACTGGTGTGCAGAATAATACACTTTGCCCTGTCTTCAGCTAAGCTAAGAGTAACCAGTTAATCTCTGTCAGCTGTTGGCTGAGCGCCCAGGTATCATGAGGTCATTCTACACACACAGAACAGTTAGAGAAGGCCTCGTATTAATACACACACACTTTTCTATCTTATATGAGTTAGTTTCTTTAACTATCTCAAGCCCAATGCCTAGGATTAAAGAAGGATATTTTAGTACACAAGCATTAGTAAGGTTCAACAGAAAATGCCCTCACACCTGCAATAGTTATTGCCACACGAGTTGGAACTAGGAAACTGTAGTTATACACGTGCTGCCAGTGGTCATTGTAGCATGTAAATCTTAGTGGTGCAAACAACAAAATGTTTTTGTAGATGCATGCCAGCAAAGCCACTACACACAACACTAAACAATACATTAATTGCACTATAACGGTGAAAACGGTGACCACAAACTGTTTGGGCCGACATAAAGCTGTCTCACCAGCAGTCCCAACACAATACCACTGCTACACCTGGCTATCAGCGGAGCCTTGTCTGGCAGCGAAACAGTTAATTCAGCCTCATTTACTGCCTTTAAAAAAAACATAGCTGATATGGCTGACTCGCTTAAACAAATGTGGTTTCTACTGACAATTAAGATGTACAAACTATGGCATAAGGGGACGACAAGCGGATAAGAGGGAATCTGTAATTTCGATTAAGACATTAATGAGCGAGCTAGGACGGACGTAGTCAAAATAAGTATTTGTTCAGCACTTTTGAAATGTACAGCGACAGAATTCAGAACATGGGTCATTATTACAGTATTTTCCCTGTACACCAAGTCAGAACCTTAGGATAAATAAAGAGGGCATATAAGCAGACAATGAAAGCTCTTACAATACGTGTGCACCACCAAGTCAGAACAGTAGGCTAAATTATGAACAGCTTACTACACAACATACACTTAGTATTACTTTCTTAGCTGCAGGATACATATCTCCCTGTCATATTACATAATTTATGCAGCAGCATACAATACATTTTTTGACTCACCCTGTTCTACTGTGATCACTGGAACAGGAAGGTGGCGCAGTGGTCCTTCGTGGGGAAATGTTGTCATCAAACTTTGACATCAAAGTCTGGCATTCTCTGGATGTATGGTGCTTTCAGACAACTGGGAAAAAAACAAAGCTGAATCATTACGCCAGTGATCTTCAGGTTGGAGCCCTCGAAAGAGGCCCAAGTTCCCGACTTGGAATTCCGAGTTTAATGACCGTTCAAAACGTATTTTCCCAGTAGGAGCTGATTTTCCCAGTTGTATTGAACTCACTGAAGTCTGACATTTCCCAGTTCTGAGTTTCCAGTTGTTTTGAATGCGGCAGAAATCATGATGGATTGACAGCATGGCAAATGTTGAATGTTTATCCTTTTAAGCTTGTAAAAGAAACCCTTAAACTGAGACTTGGACTACACACCCACTTCACTGAATAGCAGGCTTGTGATTGCTTTGCCGTTAGACACTGATTCCTTCCAAACCACTTATTCTTGAATTTTTCTAATTCCAACTTGTTGTGTAATGTTTATGTCCAATGGCCGATAAGCATCGATACATTTTATCTATAATTTCTCTTCATAATTTCTCTCTATATGACAAGGATTTGAAAAGGATTTCCCAGTCGATTATTGACTTGATTCATGATGACTGCTAGCTTGCTACTAAGATTTTGAAAGTATGATGTTGTCATGATCAGTCCAATCAAAGCTATGGTAGAGATAACATGATTTGACGTCATTTTATCTGTGGCCCATGACCTTGAGCCTTCTTGGATGGGCACCTATAATGTAACTCTATGGCAGCACCGAAGGGGCTTGAATTTTCAAGCTCTCCCCGTAGATTTTGCGGTGATGTAGTGTCCCCATGAGTGACAGAACACTGAGCCAATCACGGCGTAACTAGAGAACATTACCAACCCCTACACTTCGTATTTTCCGCTGGCTGCCCCACCACCACAGAATGCACTAAGCTAGGCTGAAACACCTGCATTTTGGAACAGCCGTACTCAAGAAAGCAAAAAATAGACAATTTTTGTATGCGGCTTTATTAACATTTTAAAAATATTTTATTTACATTGTTTGCAAACTGATATGTGACACGTATCAATGCCAAAATAACATGCAAAACAGGCACACAAAAACAGTTACTTTTTTAAAGCTAAACGGGTGGGTCTCAAAACAGGTGGGTCTCTGCCCCACCTACCCTGAATGACGGGGTTGCCACTGCGTGCTGCATTCAAACAATTAGCAAGTCAGAAATGTCTGAGTTTCCTAGTTCCGACAAGCACGTGAACACGGCATAAGTGTGTGTGTGTGTGGGGGGGGATTAATGTTTCTAATAAAATAATTGATTAGTTAATGAGTTGTTTTTTATTTAAAATGTTTAGTACAAAATGTTGAATGTATCAATAACATTTGTCTCAAAACATTCCAAAACCAATGACCGGGAAATTCTGTTTTTTAACATGAAAAAATCAACACCACACTTTGAACAACAGCCTATACTGTACTGTTAGACCATTTTTTCGTTATTCAAATTAAATAAAACTTATTTACATCAAATAATGTTTTACAAAAGTAAATAAATGATCCATTTATCTGAAACCTGGGTCGTTCCACCAATTAGGTGCCTTTTGAGTAGTGTAACCTCATTTTAAAACTCTGTCTTAAAGAGCACATGTTCAACTTAAAACCCCTTAAAGTCTAAGGGCCCAGGTGTAAGTCACACAACCAGTGCTGGACATGGAGAACCTAACTTGCTATTTATCTAACTTTTCTATCTCTGCAATTTTGTGTTTTCCAGACTCACGTAAGTTGTTGGCTGACCAAGATCTGTTTTATTTCAGTAACTATAACTAAAGTCTAAGGGCCCGGGACTGGGTTTCTACGAAGCTAACATACGGAATTATTTTAAGATGGTCATACCAAGGATCATTTAGCTATTTCATTTTTATGTATCAAAATATATTTTAGAAATTATTTGATGAAACATTGAATTTGGCCTTACTGCTATTAGCCCATAGAAACACATGAAATAACAGATTCTGACATGGAGAAAATCTAAAGGAGTTCTGTTTTTGAAGTGTCTGTGCTATATCTGAGAGAGACCCGAAAGCTCATAAAAAAACAATAATTAGTGTAATTACCCGTATACCTTTCACGTGGAAATGCCTTATTCACTTCCATTCATTTTTTAGTCCCGGTCCTGGGACACCTTCAGATGAGTCCCATGACGCCTTGTGGGGTTGTAGAGCAAAACACCATCATGCTCATGAGTGTTATCTTGCCCCTCAGTCTGGAGCTACCCCTCAGTCCGGAGCTGCCCCTCAGTCCAGAGCTGCCCCTCAGTCCGGAGCTGCCCCTCCGTCCGGAGCTGCCCCTCCGTCCAGTGGCACCCTCTAGGATGGTCTTCAGTCCGGGACCCGCTGCAAGGGTCCCCGCTCCAGAGGGTCCACCAAAGCGGGTTATGACTATGGTGAAGTGGGGTCCACGTCCCGCGCCGGAGCCGCCACCGCGGACAGATGCCCACCCAGACCCTCCCCTATAGGTTTAGGTTTGCGGCCGGAGTCCGCACCTTGAGGGGGGGGGGGGGGGTACTGTCACTCCCTGACCATAGTTTGCTTTGTAGGTTTTATGTTTTGTTTGGTCAGGGTGTGATCTGAGTGGGCATTCTATGTTGTATGCCTGGTTTGTCTATTTCTATGTGTTTGGCCTGATATGGTTCTCAATCAGAGACAGGTGTTTTGCGTTGTCTCTGATTGGGAACCATATTTAGGTAGCCTGTTTTGTATTGTGGGTTGTGGGTTATTGTCTATGTTATTTGCTTGTGTCTGCACTTGTTGTTCTATAGCGTCACGTTCATTTTGTTGTTTTATACGTTTTTCCATTGTTCTTCGTTAATAAATAGAAGAATGAATTCACATCACGCTACGCCTTGGTCCTCCTCTCTTCCACATTACGACGAACGTGACAACTGCGCTTATAACCAGCAGCTTTGCAAATTTGGGTGTTGCAAGAGGCGTTATGTGAACGCCCATAGTTACCAATCCAGTTGTGTAATTTGAAAGGAAAGCATTGTCATTAGATGTAGCTCAACTAAAAACATTCAAGCATAACACTGTCTAACTTCTGTGTTGATAAAATGCTGTTTATAGTACTGGAATTAAACATGATTATACGCTGTTGCCTTATTCTGCTAAACAGCTTCTTCGTTGTCACACTGACACATGAAACAATGAATGATTCAGGGCAGGCAATGCAAAATAAGTTGTTTGCATTACGTGCCCTGAGGCATTGATTCTCTCATGTGTCCGTGTGACAACGAAGAACCTGTTAGTACAGTTTGTCCTCTTTATGGTTAAGTTTTGTGACTGTGTGACATGGAAATGGCACAAGAATTAAAATGATTGAATCAAAGGTTGGCTTTCAGTATTCCATGTATCTCTTACGTCAGAGACATCTCTGAATCTAAAGAATATGTGGCATTGAAAGTATGACTCATGTCTTAAATAGTGAGTTGATTCTAAATTAATGTGTATATATTAATGTACCGGTACTCTCTCTAGAGGGGATTCATGAAAAATACAAACCACACAGTGTGGTTGCTTTAAAATAATTACAAGATTTGAAAAGGGTGGCATGCTGCTCATCGTTATCAGCATTCTATGAAATGTATTGTGATTACCGGCTTGAATTTATTTTTGGACAGTTGAACGCAAGCCATTTCAATTCATGTATTGAAATTATTTTCAGATCCAATTAACAAATTGGAGTTTGTATATTGTGTTACTAAGCATACTGATAAACTGTGATTTTAGTTGAGAGTTGGCAACAAAAAAACATTTTACAAAATAATATTAGGAGATTATAGTGTTAAATAGCCTTGGCATTTTGCCCATGGACCTTTGGGGAGTGGTTAGGACACGTCTACATTCTGCATATAAACAACTCGGCAGGCTAAAAGTGAATCTATTGCTATACAATTGTAACTCCATAGCAGCCTAGCATATTACCACTTCACGAACATTGAATATACTTGATTCAAAAATAGGTAAGTTGTCAATTTGAATTATTTCTTTGGCATCAATGTAGAATTGTAAACCTGTCTTCTGGATAATGATGGACATAAGCTGGTTGGTTACAGAAAGTCTTGGTTGTTTTATTAGACTAGTTGGACAAGACGTTCAAGGTTTGTTCAAAGATGATATCTTGCAATGAGGCTTGACTGATTGAAGACAACAATGTAGGCATAAATGTGTTCCAATTGTTTTACAAGTACACCTACCCAGCTTTTTTTATTAGGTTCCTTAAATGTGCTGAGAATGTACCAAAGCCAAGTCACTATCCTTCAACATTCCCAGGGAAGGATGTTTGCAAAATAACCATAGGACAACAACACTCTCACCACGCTTTATGGTTCTTAGAATGTTTTGTGCTAGCTGAGAAGCCTGTATTGAAATGCAAATTCATTGGCGTTCCTCTTGAGGACATTACAATTCAGGCTCAGAAGGTTGATCACGTGATCACCTGTTTAATGATGACTAAAATATGAAAGGGAGAGGGGTTTTGTATTGGGACTTTTATTTATGATTATATGTGGATTAATAAATAGTAACCCAATTGGGATACATTCACATTACCCACAGATCTAGCCTCAGATTATCATAACCTCAATACTGATCTGCCATCGATGATGAAAAACATCTCACCCTATCGGATTGTCTTCTGTCCAGTTACTAGGCTACCTGTTCCATAGGTCCACAGTCCCTCGTTCGATTTGAAGACCTAGACCCTGCTGTATGTCTCATGCCCAGTTAGGCATCAAGTCTCCAGCAGTTTGTGGCCTTAGTAGTAGCTGGCTATGAGTCCCCTGCCTTGTCAGACCCCCTGTCCTGCTAGGGTCTCAGCCACCTGACTTGGGGTACCCACCACTCCCTGACCCGGTGTGACTGCTGCATTCCGGCGTGTACACCTAAGCCGGTACCCTCCTGGCCTCTATGAATGGTCACGAGAATTTACGCTGCTCCTCCAGTTTTACAGTCAGATGCAACTTGACTGTCCTGCCGTTGCCCACACCTTTGTTATATCCCTTTTATTGTTCAGATTTCCATGGAAGGGCAGATAGGAAGAACAGCAAAGATACAATGAGGGTGAAGTCCTCCTCTAGTTAGTGTGTGTTTCTGTCGTGTTAAGAAGAGGATGCAAACCATTTTCTCAAGGACCACTCCGTAGATACAATGACAGAAAAGTGTGTGTCCTCTTTCTCTTGGAACAGACCGTTAAATAAATGTTTAGCTCGTACTTTTTGACAAGCAAACCCACTCTTATTCTCTCTTTCTCTCTCTCCATCTTTCCACCTTTTCTACCTTGCCCTCCCTCCTTTCTAGAGAACATACTAACCATGGAGACACTGAACAAAATCAATCACCTCCAATCATCTGGCTTTGGTAGACCCTGACCCAGACACGGGCTTCATCTCCTTCACTGGTTTGCCCATCACTACGTCAAATTCAACAAAAAGGGTGAAATGTTGACAGTGTGCAACCCTGAGAAGAAGGCGTTCGGATTCCACCGCTTCTTCGACAAGATAGAGAAGCATGATGGCCAGCGTAACCGACTGCTACCAGACCAGGGCTTACCATACTACGAAGTGGGCAATCTGCATGCTCCAGGGTCTGAGAACCTACCGCCTGATGTCCGCAAAAACTTCACAGGACACAATGACGACAGTAACATAGACCGGATCATTATCAGCATACAGTCAGACCTGGTGTTGGACAAAATCTACGTGACCCAACATGATCATCACAGAGATGATTTTGACCCCCATCGCACCTATCGCATCAGTGAGGGGTTGATCAGAATCATCAGTAATCTGGAGCTGGATGAGCTCCTGAAGCAGACTGGATAGTCTTAAGAATTTTCCCCCCTGGCCAAGGGCATATAGACAGAGGCATCGTACACATAATCTGATGGTCAAATTCAAGATCTTTAAATTAATTAATTATTTTCTTAAAAATGTATAATAGGCATTTGTGTTTGCTAGACTCACGTGAGTTACTAGCTGACCAAGATCCGTTTTACTTCAGTAACTTTAACTCAAGTCTAAGGCTGGGGTTCTACTAAGCTAACATATGGAATTATTTTAAGATCGTCATACCAAGGATCATTTAGCTATTGAATTTTGACTTTTAGTACCATTTTATGTATCAAAATTTACAGTATATACTGAACAAAAGTATAAACGCAACATGTAAAGTGTTGTTCCCATGTTTCATGATGTGAAATAAAGATCACTGAAATTTTCCGTTTGCACAAAAAGCTTATTTCTCTCAAATGTTGTGCACACATTTGTTTACATCCCTGTTAGTGAGCATTTCTCCTTCGCCAAGATAATCTATCCACCTGACAGGTGTGGCATGTCAAGAAGCTGATTAAAAAACGTCTTATGGCTGCAGGGGCAGTATTGAGTAGCTTGGATGAAAAGGTGCCCAGAGGTGCCCAGAGTATACTGCCTGCTCCTCAGTCCCAGTTGCTAATATATGCATATTATTATTAGTATTGGATAGAAAACACTCTGAAGTTTCTAAAACTGTTTGAATGATGTCTGTGAGTATAACAGAACTCATATGGCAGGCAAAAACCTGAGAAAAAAATCCAACCAGGAAGTGGGAAATCTGAGGTTTGTAGGTTTTCAACTCATATGGGTCAGTTTGCACTTCCTACGACTTCCACTAGATGTCAACAGTCTGTAGAACTTTGTCTGAGACTTCTACTGTGAAGTGGGGTCGAAAGATACGGGAATGAGTAAGGTCTATCATGAGCTGACCATGCTCTGACCATGCGCGTTCACATGAGAGGGGAGCTCTGTTCCATCGCACTTCTGAAGACAATGGAATTCTCCGGTTGGAACGTTATTGAAGATTTATGTTAAAAACATCCTAAAGATTGATTCATTACATCGTTTGAAATGTTTCTACTGACTGTTCTGGAACTTTTTGACATTTCGTCTGCTTTTAGTGAACGCGCTTCGTGACTTTGGATTTGTTTACCAAACACGCTAACAAAAATAGCTATTTGGACATAAATGATGGATATTACCGAACAAAACAAACATTTCTTGTGGAAGTGGGAGTCCTGGGAGTGTATTCCGACGAAGATCAGCAAAGGTAAGTGAAGATTTATAATTATTTTTATGAGTTTTGTTGACTGCACAATTTGGCGGGTAACTGTATGGCTTCCTTTTGTGGCTGAACGCTGTTCTCAGATTATTGAATATTGTGCTTTTGCCGTACACCTTTTTGAAATCTGACACAGCGATTGCATTAAGAACACGTGTATCTTTTTTATCTATGTAAAACATGTATCTTTCATCAAAGTTTATGATGATTATTTCTGTTATTTGATGTGGCTGTGCAATTTCTCCGGATATTTTGGAGGCATTTCTGAACATGGCGCCAATGTAAACAGGTTTTTGGATATAAATATGAACTTTATCGAACAAAACATATATGTATTGTGTAACATGAAGTCCTATGAGTGTCATCTGATGAAGATCATCAAAGGTTAGTGATACATTTTATCTCTATTTCTGCTTTTTGTGACTCCTGTCTTTGGCTGGAAAAATGGCTGTGTTTTTCTGTGATTTTGCGGTGACCTAACATCATCGTTTGTGCTGCTTTCGCTGTAAAGCCTTTTTGAAATCGGACACTGTGGTGGGATTAACAAGAAGTGTATCTTTAAAATGGTGTGAAATACTTGTATGCTTGAGGAATTTTAATTATGAGATTTCTGTTGTTTGAATTTGGCGTCCCTGCACTTTCACTGGCTGTTGTCATATCGATCCCATTAACGGGATTGCAGCCATGAGAAGTTTTAAACAGCATGATCATTACACAGGTGCACCTTGTGCTGGGGACAATAAAAGGCCACTCTAAAATGTACAGTCAGAGGTGTAAAAAGTACTCAATTGTCATACTTAAAGATACCTTAATAGAAAATGACTCAAGTAAAAGTAAATGTCACCTAGTAAAATACTACTTGAGTAAAAGTCTAAAAATATTTGGTTTTAAATATACTTAAGTATCAAAAGTAAATGGAATTGCTAAAATGTACTTAAGTATCAAATGTAAAAGTATAAATCCTTTCAAATTCCTTCTATTAAGCAAACCAGACAGCACAATTTTCTCGTTTATTTTATTGACGGATAGCAATGGCACACTCCAACACTCAGACATAATTTATAAATGAAGCATTTGTGTTTAGTGAGTCTGCCAGATCAGAGGCAGTAGGGATGACCAGTGATGTTCTCTTGATAAGTGTGTGAACTGAGTATTTTCCTGTCAAAATGTAACGGTACTTTTGTGTGTCAGGGAAAATGTATGGAGTAAAAAGTACATTATTTTCTTTAGGAATGTAGTGAAGTAAAAGTTGTCAAAAATATGAATAGTAAAGTACAGATACCCCAAACAACAACTTAAGTAGTACTCTAAAGAATTTTTACTTAAGTACTTTACTTAAGTACTTTTTTGCTTAATTTTTACTTAAGTACTTTCTTTTTTTAAAAACCGTGTACAGTTTTATCACGCAACACAATGCCACAAATATCTCAAGTTTTGAGGGAGCGTGCAAATGACATGTTGAGGAATGTTCACCAGAGCTGTTGCCAGAGAATTGAATGTTCATTTCTCTGTCATAAGCTGCCTCCAACGTCAATTTAGAGAATTTGGCAGTAGGTCCAACCGGCCTCACAACCGCAGACCACGTGTAACCACGCCAGCACAGGAAGTCCACATCCGGCTTCTTCACCTGCGGGATCGTCTGAGACCAGCCACCCGGACAGCTGATGATACTAAGGAGCTGTTTTGTGGTGAAAATCTAATTCTTACTCCCCAGTGGGTGGGCCTTGCTCCCAAGTGGGTGGGCCTATGCCCTCCCAGGCCCACCCATGGCTGCGCTTCTGCCCAGTCATCTGAAATCCACAGATTAGTGCCGAAGGAATTTATTTAAATCGACTGAGTCGATTATATGAACTTTAACTGAAACTTTCCTTGATGAAAGGTGGATATCGAGGAGGGGAGGACTCTTCCTTTCACCTACAAATGACATCTCCTTGACCACTTATCAGTTTCCAGGTCACGGAGGAAAGAGGAGTGAGGAGAGAGGGTGGAGGACAGACATTTTTTTCCAAATGGGAAAAGACCTTTGTGTCGATTCTCCAAACTTGCCCCAAAGTATGCACTTGCACTTGGATTTCAAAGCATTGGGTTGGTGTTAGCATTGGCTGGAGAGAGTGTCCATCATTATCAAATCCATCAGGACTCTAGAATCTAGAGAACATAACAGATACTCAATCCATTCCCGGGGGACCCTTCTTCCTCTTTGATGAGGTTTAACGGTTGGCATCCAATAAATGTTGCATTACCACCACCTACTAGACGGAAGTATAAATCCCTTATAATTTTCTTTAAAAATAAATAGAAAATCTAACAAATAGAAATAAAATTAACCTACCATCTAACACTACACTCACAATTTAAAAACACCCAAATACCTCTCTGCAGCTGCCACCACAACCTCTATTTTCTGCAAATTACATTCCATCCCTGCAGTACATTTGAGAACCATTGCTATAAATGCCAATAATACAATCTTACTGAAACATACATTACTTGTTGGCCTATCCCTCTGTACTGGTACAGATCTACTACTCACACAACTCCTCTCAGGATCCCTTGACCCATCTTCCTTCCGGGGGACCACCAGAGAGTGCACATTTTTTTGTTTTAGCCCAGCACTACCACAGCTGTTTCTAATGAGGAACTTGAATCAATGATTGGTTAATTATTTGTTTATTTTTTTTCTGGAAATTACTAAATGTTTATTGTATCAATAAGATCACTCTCACCCTTCTCTCATAGCCCCGAGAGACATGCAAGCGACCAGGAATTCTTGTTTCAAATAACATGAAAACATCAACATACTTTGAACAACAGCCGTGTGAGTTTCGTCAAAGTGTAGGATTTTGTTTTCCTACAATACTCTGTACTTATTACATCTGCACCTGCCACGCCCTCTACAGCTCATCCAGTGTCCCCTTGAACTGCCGCCACTCCCTCAGTGCTCTTTCCCTCTCTCTCTCTCTCTGTGTGTGTGTGTGTGTGTGTGTGTGTGTGTGTGTGTGTGTGTGTGTGTGTGTGTGTGTGTGTGTGTGTGTGTGTGTGTGTGTGTGTGTGTGTGTGTGTGTGTGTGTGTGTGTGTGTGTGATTGTGTTGGTGGAGACAGGTGTGCTGGAGTCAGAGCAGATCCCCACCAGCTGCAACCTGTTCCATAATCAAGACCTCTACAAATACTCAGCCCTGCCACTTCCACCAGCCAGATTGTAATCTCTGCTCAGTCAGTCTATGTTTCTAGCTGTTTAGATGCTGTTGTCCTGTTGTGCCTGTTTTCCCTTGCCTGACGTTGTTTTCCTCTCCGCTACAGTTCTGCCCGCTCTGACTCTGGTCGCTGTCTCCAGTCTGAAGTCTCGTCAGTCCTGCTACTCTGTCCTGGATCCCCCACTCTACGGCTCCCTTGGATTCCCCTCCGGACCTGCTTACCATGTCCCAATACCTCTCGCTCCAACCTCAGCCTCCGCACCTGGTTTCCTGCAACTCGCCTGAGCTTCCCCTGGCCTGCACTCAATCTTCCCTGTCTTCATTTTCTTTCCTTCTTTTTTCTAATTCCTCCTGTTTTCTTTATTTGTGGATGTTCAATATATGACTCTCAAGGTTAAATTTGTGTCTGAAAAATATCCCGCAGTCACCACAGCTAAATGGTTTCTCTCCAGTACCTGTATGTCTGCACATGCGTAAGGCTCCTCGAGTCAGAAGCTTTTCCCTCAGACATCACAGCTAAATGGTTTCTCTCCTGTGTGAGTCAGTAAATGTTAGGTTATTTCCTCTTCTTGTTGAAGCTTGTGGATGGAAGCTTGTGGATGGTGTATGGAAAGAAATGAGGGAGCAGCTGCACAACATCCATGTGGAGAACGTGGCCCCCCCAGTAAAATCAATCTGCTCTGTGTGTTGGATCGAGCCAGAGATGATATGGTGGTTCTGAGACAATATTTTGCTCTGACTGTGTGGTGTCTCTCTCTCTGCCTATCTGTCTATCTGAATCATATTTCCACCCACAACTTACTTATTTTCACCAGGTCACACTTTTTAGCCATGACTAAATCATTGAAACCAAGCCCAAACTCTAAACCAAATCTCTTCCTCTTTAGGACAGTCAATTTAAAAGGACCCTTCAATTTGCTTTCGAATGACACTGGATGCGGAGAGATGCCATAAGTGTTCTCTCCACAGTAGACTTCTGAGGGTATTTGATGAAGTAATTAAGCATTTGTTTGTAATATCTTACAGTAAACAAAAACCTTTCAACTTGATCTCTACATAACCATTTTTGTGTTTTCAAAATGTTGTGGGGGGGAGGGAGGTGCAACTCAATACTTGGAAGGTGTTCCTAATGTCTGGTATACTCAGTATAAACCCCTTGATTATGGCTTGTGTATTAATTGTAGTAGCGTCACTGTGTTATGATATCATAACTAGAGTAACTAGAGCAATAAGAGTCTATTACTGGATATAGTCTTTGGGATAGTTTTTGTTGTCATGGGAGACTTAAAAAAAAATATTTAGCTGACCACCCCTTTACAACTCGGAAGGCATGGTTTTGTGTCACGAACATCGTAGAGAGGAGTCTAAGGCGCAACGTGATGATACTCCACCTTCTTTTAATAAAGAAATAACACTGAACAAACTACACAAAATAACAAATGAACGTGAACGCTAAATGACACGAGTGCAGACATGCAACATCACATAGACAATAACCCACAAACCAAACTGGAAAATGGCAACCTAAATAGGATCCCCAATCAGAGACAACGACAAACAGCTGCCTCTGATTGGGAACCAATCCAGGCCACCATAGACCTACATATGCCTAGACTACACACACACACGCCTAGACATACAAAAACCCCAGACAATACAAAACAATCATATCCACCCTCGTCACACCCTGACCTGACCAAAATAATACAGAAAACATAGAATACTAAGGTCAGGGCGTGACAGTACCCCCACCCCCCAAAGGTGCGGACTCCCGACCGCAAACCTGAAATTATAGGGGAGGGTCCGGGTGGGCATCTACCCTCGATGGCGGCTCTAGATCTGGATGCCGCCCCCCTTCTTTACACTGAGTCCTCAATTGTAGCACTGACCCGTGGATCATCGCCGGAGGCTCTGGACTGTGGATCCTCGCCGTAGGCCCCGGGCTGGGGACCCTCGCTGCGTGGATCATCGTGAATGTTCTGGGCTGGGGACCGTCGCTGGAGACCCCGGACAGGAGGGCGACTCTGGCAGCTCTGGACAGGAGGGAGACTCTGGCAGCTCCGGACAGGAGGGAGACTCTGGCAGCTCCGGACAGGAGGGAGACTCTTGCAGCTCCGGACAGGAGGGAGACTCTGGCAGCTCCGGACAGGAGGGAGACTCTGGCAGCTCCGGACTGAAGGGCGTTGCTGGAGGCTCCGGACTGACGGGCGACACTGGAGGCTCCGTACTGGAGGGCTTCGCTGGAGGCGCCGGTCTGGAGGGCGTCGCTGGAGGCTCCGTACTGGAGGGCGTCGCTGGAGGCTCCGGACTGACAGCCTTTGTTGGAGACTTCGTGCCATGACTCCTCACTGGAGGCCTCGTGCCATGGATCATCACTGGAGTCTTCTTGCCATGGATCATCACTGGAGGCTTCGTGCCATGGAATATCACTGGAGGCTTCTTGCCATGGATCATCACTGGAGGCTTCTTGCCATGGATCATCACTGGAGGCTTCTTGCCATGGATCATCACTGGAGGCTTCGTGCCATGGATCATCACTGGAGGCTTCTTGCCATGGATCATCACTGGAGGCTTCGTGCCATGGATCATCACTGGAGGCTTCTTGCCATGGATCATCACTGGAGGCTTCTTGCCATGGATCATCACTGGAGGCTTCGTGCCATGGATCATCACTGGAGGCTTCTTGCCATGGATCATCACTGGAGGCTTCTTGCCATGGATCATCACTGGAGGCTTCGTGCCATGGATCATCACTGGAGGCTTCGTGCCATGGATCATCACTGGAGGCTTCATGCCATGGATCATCACTGGAGGCTTCGTGCCGAGGACACGCACCTCAGGGCGAGTGCGAGGAGGAGGAACAGGGCGTACTGGACCCTGGAGGCGCACTGGAGGCCTGGTGCGTGGTGCCGGAACTGGTGGTACCGGGCTGGGGACACGCACCTCAGGGCGAGTGCGGGGAGGAGGAACAGGACGTACTGGAACCTGGAGGCGCACTGGAGGCCTGGTGCGTGGTGCCGGAACTGGTGGTACCGGGCTGAGGACTCGCACCTCAGGGCGAGTGCGGGGAGGAGGAACAGGGCGTACTGGACCCTGGAGGCGCACTGGAGGCCTGGTGCGTGGTGCCGGAACTGGTGGTACCGGGCTGGGAACACGCACCTCAGGGCGAGTGCGGGGAGGAGGAACAGGATACACTGGACCGTGGAGACGCATTGGAGATCCAGAACATAGAGCTGGCTCAATATGTCCTGGCTGGATGCCCATTCTAGTCCGGCAAACGCGAGGAGCTAGAATAGAGCGCACCGGGCTAAGAATGCAAACTGGAGACACCTTTGATGCAGTTGTCCCTCCACTTCATCTGTTTGACTCATTGGTCTTAAGGTTGGAGACGGCATGTTGGTTTTGTGTATGTTGAATGTAATATTATGCATGAAACATCCATTTAGGCACTGAACCTGGCACACCTATGTGATCTGCTTCAGGCAACAGCTCAGTACGTTATACATGTACTGTACTTGATATTTTAAAAAATGTGTAGAGTTGCCTGGGTTTTCAAACGGGCAATCAGGTCCAAACCCATAACACCTAAATTGGACGAGACAGACGTGTTGGGGATTTCCTGCAAGAATGAGCACCGGCTTCACTTATTGACTGGGCGAGCCTGACGGGCCGGCAGTGGCATGGGCGCTGGACAAGCCGGCTGGGGCATAGAAGCCCGACGAACCGGCTGAGGCGTGGGAGCCTGATGATCCTGTTGAGGCGTGAAAGCCTGATGATCCCACTGAGACGTGGGCGCCTGACGAACCGGCTGAGGCGTAGGAGCCTGATGGCTGGGAGGAACCAAACATTACATGTATTTGATAATTGTAACGATCGTCTGTTGAAGAAGGTGTGGACCAAAGCGCAGCGTGGGAAGTGTTCATGTTTATTTATTAAAAACTGAACACTGAGACAAAATAACAAAATGTAACAACACGAAACAGTTTTGTCTGGAGCAGACACAAAAACAGAAAACAACTACCAACAAAGCATCGGTGGGGAAAAGCTACCTAAGTATGGTTCTCAATCAGAGACAACGATAGACAGCTGCCTCTGATTGAGAACCACACCTGGCCAAACACAAAAAAATACAAAACATAGAAAATGAACATAGAATGCCCACCCAAATCACACCCTGACCTAACCAAAATAGAGACATAAAAAGCTCTCTACGGTCAGGGCGTGACAATAATAGTAAATTATACACTTTTAATACTGAAAACAAATGACTAATTACATTTTCTGTAACGCAGAATTCTGTCTAAGTCATCTCTGAACCTTTATTAACATCTTCTCTTCTTTCAGACTTCTTATCTTACCCTATGTGAGGTTCTAAAACAGTAGCACTTTATTTAAGCCCACACTTATCAGGCACCAATTTGCAGATTTTAAGTAAGAGCCAATAGCTGCAAGGTTGCTGGTTCAAACCACTGGAGTTTTTCTGAAATCAAATTGAAGTAATATCTAATAAGTGTCCAAGAAACGTCCTATGAAACACTTACAAACTACAAATTAGTGCCTAAAAAGTGTGGGCTAAAATATAGTGCTAGGCTGTCATCCTACTCTGACCTGGCCTTTAAATGACTGTATGTGGTCATCAACTCTTCTTGCCATAACGGCTTCAGTCATCTATCCTTTATCTCTTGAATCCCTGAGCTCCTCAGTCATCTTCTGGAATGTCCTCCTCTCCATCTCACCTAAACTCCCCCACCTGTCAACGAGGCTTGTCTGGTCACCTGAGAAGACAATATTGTATACTGATGTCAACAATAACAACAATATTGTCGTGGTGAAATTGTCGTGAGCTATTGACTTACTTGAACAGGATCACCTTCAAACTGCTCATGCTCACCTACAAAGCACTCAATGGACTTGCGCCCTCATACATTACTGACCTTCTGCACCCCTACATTCCCACCAGCTCACTGCACTCTAACAGTGACCTCCTCATCATCCCTTGCACCATGCTCAACTCCATAGGAGACGTTGCTTTTAGCAGTGCAGCCCTCCAAAATAGCAAACAAAAACTTTTAAAAACTGGCACGAATCTCAGGTTTATTGTACCGATGCGGTGGTACAAGACAAGCGTAGCTTAACCTCTTTCTAAATATGTTCACAATACAATTCACTTTTAAATTGTTCTCTAATTAAACATTATGGAATACCCAAGTCGACTGTTTTATTGGTTTGACATGCGTCACCTAACTGTGATTGCGCCCAGGTGCGTCTCGTTATTGGTTGATGGGGTTTTACCTATAAATTGACAGTGTTCCTCTGTGGCTAGAAGATTCCCATTATTTGTTAAGGTTGGAGTGCCTTGAGAGGACAAGATAGGTGAAGGTGACTTAGACCAAATTTCCAGTAATGGCAGCCTGGTAGCTGAACCATAAGTATTGTAAAAGTATGACCTCCTGCCAGGATCAGCTCTCCTTCTCCCTGGGCACGTCTCCCTAAACCTATGACCTTTGTATGTATTGCCGTTTCTAATTTACAGTGAAGGCTAATAAGTATATATTGGTGATTAGCTCTGAATGTGTGACATTATATTAGCTCTGAAGATTGTGTGACTGTCAGGTTTTGGCCAGGACTGTTCTGGTTTTTGTCACTAGATGTCCCCATTGCACCTTTTTTGAACCTTTTGTTTTTTCCTTGCTCTATTATTGTTTGCACCTGTGTGTCGTTCCCTTGTTGGTATTTAAACCCTGTGTGTTCCTCAGTTCTTTGCTCAGTGTTTGTATGTTAGCACCCAGCCCTAGCCCAAGCCTTGTTGTGAACATATATTTTCTCTTGTTGGATTTTCCAGAGGTTCTCTGGTTTTGTTCTTGTGTATTTTGGATTAGTCTTTTGAGGTTTGTTTTTTCCCTTGCTGTTCTTACCACTTTGTGGATTTTCTTTGTATTTTAGAAGATATCCATTTTTTGCCTCTTGGCTTTATTTTGGACATTGTGGATTTATATACTTTGCCTGAAGATCTTGTTCTTTTATTAAACCACCATCTCTAGTACTGCTGTGTCTGCCTCATCTTCTGGGTTCTGCCGATTATTAGTGACTGTTTCTCGCACCGGGTCGTGACAGAAACACTGAGCCATTAAAATGAACCCAGAGGCAGCCAGTACCCAGGACTTTTTTCCCATGCTGTCCCACCACGAGGGGACTGTCCAACGTCACGAAGCTGCTCTGGTTCAGCAAGAGGCCTTAATGGCTGGACATTCTCAACTTCTGTCGGAGATGATGACTTCCATAAAGCAGATTTCTGATCAACTTTCTCCTGCAACCGCTTCTGCTCCAGTTCATCAGATTCAAGTGCCCGTGGCAGTTAACCCCCTGGCTGAACCTCGTCTGCCGCCTCCCCAACTGTTCTCAGGTGATCCGAGTGTTTGTAAGGGGTTTTTCACCCAATGTTCTCTCTCCTTCGAGCTGCAACCCTCGTCGTTTCCCACCGACCGGTCCAAGATAGCATATATCATCACCCTGCTGTCGGAAAAAGCCCTAGCCTGGGCTACTGCTGTGTGGGATGCCCAAAGTCCCTGCTGTGCCAGCTACTCTACCTTTGCTGAAGAATTCAAGCGAGTGTTTCAAGGTCCTACCAGCGGTCCTGACTCAGCCAAACAGCTCCTGACACTCCGCCAAGGTCGGCGCAGCGTGACGGACTATGCCATCCAGTTCCGCACGGTGGCAGCAGCGAGTGGCTGGAACGACGAGGCGCTCACAGTGTGCTTTTTGAAGGGCCTTTCCGACACCATCCAAGATGAACTGGCCACTCGGGAACCACCGGACAACCTCGAGTCCCTGATCAAGTTGGCTTCACGCATAGACCAGCGTCTGAGAGAGAGAGAGCTCAACCGTAGATCTCTCACCCTAGCTCCTATCGGTCCCAGCTCCGAGTCTCCACCTTTATCGTCGCTGACTCCACCGGAACCCATGCAGGTTGGACGCATCTCCCAGGCTGAGAGAGACCGCCGGATGAGGGAGCGATGCTGTCTATATTGCGGCAAACCGGGCCATTTCCTCTCCACGTGTCCCGGGCTCCAGGGAAAACGCACTCTCCCGTGCAGGCCTGGGAGGACTGTAACGGGAAACATAACCTCCTCCCATCCATCCAACTCCCGCCTGCTCATTCCAGTTACCCTTTCCTGAGACAACCACGAGCTTCCCCTTCAAGCCTTGGTAGACTCTGGAGCCGCAGGTAACTTCATGGATGGTGTCTGGGCGAAGGAGAATGGCGTTCCCTCTGAACCTCTAAGTGACCCCATAAGGGTTACTACGTTGGATGGAAGCCCTTTGGGATCTGGACTTGTCACTCGTGTCACTACCCCCTTGCGACTTTCAGTTTCCCAACACCAGGAAGTGATGAACTTTCATCTGACCTCGTGTTCCGAGTTCCCTCTCGTCCTTGGATACCCCTGGCTTCACAGCCATAACCCTCACATCGACTGGTCTGTGGGCACTATCAAGCAGTGGGGTCCTACGTGCCAAGCCACTTGTATCTTCCCAAGTTCCCCGAGTTCCCCTCCCGAGTCTCTAGAATCCATCGACCTGTCCCGAGTTCCCGAGTGTTACCATGACCTCAAACCGGTATTTAGCAAACAGAGGGCCACCAAACTACCACCCCATAGACCTTACGATTGCCCCATCGACCTGTTTCCGGGCACCTGCCCCCCCAGGGGTCGGATCTTTTCCCTATCTCCTCCCGAACGAGCTGCAATGGATACCAACATCAAGGACACTCTGGCAGCAGGCCTCATGCGTCCATCCACCTCACCGGCGGGAGCAGGGTTTTTCTTTGTGGCCAAAAAAGACGGGGGATTACGTCCTTGCATCGACTACCGGGGACTTAATGCCATAACCGTCCGTAATCGCTACCCGCTACCCCTTATGGCCACAGCCTTTGAGCTGCTCCAGGAAGCAGTGGTCTTCACTAAGCTTGACCTGCGGAACGCATACCATCTTGTGCGGATCAAACCCGGTGACGAGTGGAAGACCGCTTTCAACACGCCTACTGGTCACTACGAATACTTGGTGATGCCCTTCGGCCTGACCAACGCCCCGGCTGTGTTCCAAGCGCTCATAAACGATGTGCTTAGGGATATGCTTAACATTTTCGTGTTTGTTTACTTGGATGACATCCTCATCTTTTCGAGCTCCCTTCAAGAACACACTAAGCATGTCAGACAAGTGCTCAAACGCCTCCTAGACAGCCATTTGTACGTTAAGCCGGAAAAGTGTGAATTCCATTCCTCTCGAGTACAATTCCTGGGATTTGTAGTGGAACCCGGTCGAGTCCAGATGGACCCCAAGAAGGTAGGGGCGGTAGCAGATTGGCCCACCCCCAAGTCCGTTAAGGAAGTTCAGCGTTTCCTGGGCTTCACTAACTTCTACCGCAAGTTCATCAAGAACTTCAGCTCGGTGGCAGCCCCTCTCTCAGCTTTAACCAAGGGTGGCAACACAAGGTTTCTGTGGGGAAGAGAAGCTGAGACGGCCTTCCAAGGACTCAAGCAGCGCATCCTCTCTGCTCCCATCCTGACACTACCGACGGCGGATTAACCTTTTGTGGTGGAGGTAGACGCATCAGAGGTTGGTGTTGGAGCTGTCCTGTCTCAGAGGGGTGAAGACAAGAGGCTTCATCCTTGCGCCTTCTTCTCTCACCGGCTTACCCCGGCCGAGAGGAATTACGATGTGGGGGATCGTGAGCTCCTAGCGGTTAAGATGGCATTGAAGGAATGGAGACACTGGCTCGAGGGGGCTTCTCAACCGTTTCAAGTGCTTACGGACCACAAAAATCTGGAGTATATCCAGCAGGCGAAGCGGTTGAACTCCAGACAAGCTCGATGGTCTCTTTTCTTCAGCCGATTCCAGTTTATTCTCACCTATAGACCCGGGTCGAAGAATCTCAAACCGGATGCCTTGTCACGAGTCTACTCTCCTGCCATTCGAGAAGATACTGACATGACTGTTCTTCCTGCCGCTAAGATCGTGGCTCCAATCTCGTGGCAAGTTGAGGATACCGTGAGACAAGCTCAAGCCATCGAACCGGGTCCTAAAGGAGGTCCTGCCAATCGGTTGTTTGTTCCCAAGGCAGCAAGATCCCAAGTCCTTCTGTGGGGGCACTCCTCTCGCCTCACCTGTCACCCGGGCGTAGGTCGCACCTTGGAGTTCATTCAGCGTAAGTTCTGGTGGCCCACCATAAAAGAAGACGTTGCCACTTTCGTCAAGGCCTGTCCCGTGTGCTGCCAGGGCAAATCTTCTCACCTCCGCCCTCAAGGACTCCTTCACCCTTTATCTATTCCCCACCGACCCTGGTCCCATATCTCGTTGGACTTTATTACTGGCCTTCCTCCGTCCCATGGTAATACTACTATCCTAGTCATCATCGACAGGTTTTCTAAGGCGGCCAGGTTTGTTCCCTTGACCAAATTACCTTCTGCCAAGGAAACAGCTGAGTTGGTGATTAACCATGTGTTCCGAGTCTTTGGCATCCCGCAAGATATGGTTTCTGACAGAGGTCCCCAGTTCGCCTCAAGGTTTTGGAAGGCCTTCTGCCAACTCTTAGGGGCCACGGCCAGTTTATCTTCAGGGTACCATCCGGAGTCCAACGGCCAAACTGAGAGGATGAATCAGGAGCTGGAAACCACCCTCAGATGTATGGTTTCCAACAACCCATCCACATGGTCATCCTTCATTGTTTGGGCCGAGTACGCGCACAACACCTTGTGCTCCTCCTCCACTGGTATATCCCCGCACGAGTGTCAGTTTGGCTATGCTCCTCTATTGTTCCCGGACCAGGAGGCAGAAGTCAGAGTGCCTTCAGCCTCGAGGTTCATCAGACGCTGTCGGCTTACGTGGAAGAAGGCCCGTCTTAATCTTCTGCGTTCCTCACAGCAGTACCAACGACAAGCCAACAGACGTCGCCGTCCCGGTCCTACCCTGTACCCTGGCCAGAGAGTATGGCTCTCAACAAAAAACTTACCGCTACGGGTGGAGTCTCGCAAGCTGTCCCAGAGATTCATCGGTCCCTTTAAGATTGCCAGGAGAGTCAATCCCGTTACTTTTCGCCTGCACTTACCCAGATCCCTTAAGATCAATCCCACATTTCACATTTCTTTATTAAAACCTGTTGTTTTTTCTCCCCTTATCCCGGCAGGCAGACCTCCCCCTCCGCCCCGTGTCATCGGAGGCCAGTCGGCTTATACCGTCCACCGGATACTGGACTCCCGCCGGGTGCAGCGGTCCTGGCAGTATCTGGTGGACTGGGAAGGCTACGGTCCCGAGGAGCGCTCCTGGGTTCCTGCCAAGGACATACTGGACCCTGACCTCATTCGTCAGTTCAGGGCCCTCCACCCTGAGAAGGCTGGTAGGAACGTCAGGAGCCGTTCCTAGGAGGGGGATTCTGTCAGGTTTTGGCCAGGACTGTTCTTATATTAGCTTGGAAGATTGTGTGACATTATATTAGCTCTGAAGATTGAGTGACATTATATTAGCTCTGAATGTGTGACATTATATTAGCTCTGAAGATTGTGTGACATTATATTTGCTCTGAAGATTGTGTGACATTATATTAGCTCTGAAGATTGTTTGACATTATATTTGCTCTGAAGATTGTGTGACATTATATTAGCTCTGAAGATTGTGTGACATTATATTTGCTCTGAAGATTGTGTGACATTATATTTGCTCTGAAGATTGTGTGACATTATATTAGCTCTGAAGATTGTGTGACATTATATTAGCTCTGAAGATTGTGTGACATTATATTTGCTCTGAAGATTGTGTGACATTATATTTGCTCTGAAGATTGTGTGACATTATATTAGCTTGGAAGATTGTGTGACATTATATTAGCTCTGAAGATTGTGTGACATTATATTAGCTTGGAAGATTGTGTGACATTATATTAGCTCTGAAGATTGTGTGACATTATATTTGCTCTGAAGATTGTGTGACATTATATTAGCTCTGAAGATTGTGTGACATTATATTTGCTCTGAAGATTGTGTGGCATTATATTAGCTCTGAAGATTGTGTGACATTATATTAGCTCTGAAGATTGTGTGGCATTATATTAGCTCTGAAGATTGTGTGACACTCACCTGTCACCCGGGCGTAGGTCGCACCTTGGAGTTCATTCAGCGTAAGTTCTGGTGGCCCACCATAAAAGAAGACGTTGCCACTTTCGTCAAGGCCTGTCCCGTGTGCTGCCAGGGCAAATCTTCTCACCTCCGCCCTCAAGGACTCCTTCACCCTTTATCTATTCCCCACCGACCCTGGTCCCATATCTCGTTGGACTTTATTACTGGCCTTCCTCCGTCCCATGGTAATACTACTATCCTAGTCATCATCGACAGGTTTTCTAAGGCGGCCAGGTTTGTTCCCTTGACCAAATTACCTTCTGCCAAGGAAACAGCTGAGTTGGTGATTAACCATGTGTTCCGAGTCTTTGGCATCCCGCAAGATATGGTTTCTGACAGAGGTCCCCAGTTCGCCTCAAGGTTTTGGAAGGCCTTCTGCCAACTCTTAGGGGCCACGGCCAGTTTATCTTCAGGGTACCATCCGGAGTCCAACGGCCAAACTGAGAGGATGAATCAGGAGCTGGAAACCACCCTCAGATGTATGGTTTCCAACAACCCATCCACATGGTCATCCTTCATTGTTTGGGCCGAGTACGCGCACAACACCTTGTGCTCCTCCTCCACTGGTATATCCCCGCACGAGTGTCAGTTTGGCTATGCTCCTCTATTGTTCCCGGACCAGGAGGCAGAAGTCAGAGTGCCTTCAGCCTCGAGGTTCATCAGACGCTGTCGGCTTACGTGGAAGAAGGCCCGTCTTAATCTTCTGCGTTCCTCACAGCAGTACCAACGACAAGCCAACAGACGTCGCCGTCCCGGTCCTACCCTGTACCCTGGCCAGAGAGTATGGCTCTCAACAAAAAACTTACCGCTACGGGTGGAGTCTCGCAAGCTGTCCCAGAGATTCATCGGTCCCTTTAAGATTGCCAGGAGAGTCAATCCCGTTACTTTTCGCCTGCACTTACCCAGATCCCTTAAGATCAATCCCACATTTCACATTTCTTTATTAAAACCTGTTGTTTTTTCTCCCCTTATCCCGGCAGGCAGACCTCCCCCTCCGCCCCGTGTCATCGGAGGCCAGTCGGCTTATACCGTCCACCGGATACTGGACTCCCGCCGGGTGCAGCGGTCCTGGCAGTATCTGGTGGACTGGGAAGGCTACGGTCCCGAGGAGCGCTCCTGGGTTCCTGCCAAGGACATACTGGACCCTGACCTCATTCGTCAGTTCAGGGCCCTCCACCCTGAGAAGGCTGGTAGGAACGTCAGGAGCCGTTCCTAGGAGGGGGATTCTGTCAGGTTTTGGCCAGGACTGTTCTGGTTTTTGTCACTAGATGTCCCCATTGCACCTTTTTTGAACCTTTTGTTTTTTCCTTGCTCTATTATTGTTTGCACCTGTGTGTCGTTCCCTTGTTGGTATTTAAACCCTGTGTGTTCCTCAGTTCTTTGCTCAGTGTTTGTATGTTAGCACCCAGCCCCAGCCCAAGCCTTGTTGTGAACATATATTTTCTCTTGTTGGATTTTCCAGAGGTTCTCTGGTTTTGTTCTTGTGTATTTTGGATTAGTCTTTTGAGGTTTGTTTTTTCCCTTGCTGTTCTTGCCACTTTGTGGATTTTCTTTGTATTTTGGAAGATATCCATTTTTTGCCTCTTGACTTTATTTTGGACATTGTGGATTTATATTCTTTGCCTGAAGATCTTGTTCTTTTATTAAACCACCATCTCTAGTACTGCTGTGTCTGCCTCATCTTCTGGGTTCTGCCGATTATTAGTGACTGTTTCTCGCACCGGGTCGTGACAGTGACATTATATTAGCTCTGAAGATTGTGTGACATTATATTTGCTCTGAAGATTGTGTGACATTATATTTGCTCTGAAGATTGTGTGACATTATATTAGCTCTGAAGATTGTGTGACATTATATTTGCTCTGAAGATTGTGTGACATTATATTTGCTCTGAAGATTGTGTGACATTATATTAGCTCTGAAGATTGTGTGACATTATATTAGCTCTGAAGATTGTGTGACATTATATTAGCTCTGAAGATTGTGTGACATTATATTTGCTCTGAAGATTGTGTGACATTATATTTGCTCTGAAGATTGTGTGACATTATATTTGCTCTGAAGATTGTGTGACATTATATTTGCTCTGAAGATTGTGTGACATTATATTTGCTCTGAAGATTGTGTGACATTATATTTGCTCTGAAGATTGTGTGACATTATATTTGCTCTGAAGATTGTGTGACATTATATTAGCTCTGAAGATTGTGTGACATTATATTAGCTCTGAAGATTGTGTGACATTATATTAGCTCTGAAGATTGTGTGACATTATATTTGCTCTGAAGATTGTGTGACATTATATTTGCTCTGAAGATTGTGTGAAATTATATTAGCTCTGAAGATTGTGTGTCATTATGTTATCTCTGAAGATTGTGTGACATTATATTAGCTCTGAAGATTGTGTTACATTATTGCAGTGCTCCAATGGTGATTATAGAGACGCGACTCTCTAATATTGGTGCTGAAAGATATTGACGCTTCAGAAAATAAATCTGCTGTCTATTTGAAATCTATCTCAGGCACATCAGATACAACTGATTGCATTAGGCTTTATCAAGGGCTTTGTGATTCGTTGGCCACTCAATTCAGGAGTGATAGTGGCTGGATGGATAAAAATGCTTTCTTACTGTTCACTTGGAAACTAATTAGGAAACATGGCATCACTTTGTTCTTACATAAGAACTGCTATATAAGTGCTATGTAATTACAGTCTAGCGGTATTGGTTGTTAGATAACAGCACAACTCCAGCCAACATGTTTCAGAACAATGTTGATACTGCATTTATTACTGTGTACTAGTTATAAAGGTTTTAGGGCAGCTTGATTTTGTGTGACTAGATACACTGTCATTACTACTTACATAGGCATCCATCTCACAGCTCCTGAATGATTATGGATTGATAAGTGATTTGTAGTGAACCGCATAGTTCTAAGTAATAGATTTCCGAATACAATCCACTTATGATTCAAACCACGGACCTCATTCCTGTAAATCACTCATTAATGTGTAAAAAGCTTCCTCATCCATGAATGCTTACTGTCAGAAGAATCCATATACCTCCTACCCCTGGGCGAGAAAATGCAACATCGCAAAGTTCACTTCCACTGCTATGCTGATAACTCCCAGCTCTACCTCTCCACCAAACCCACTCTCCCTCCCACCTCCCTCGTCAGCTGTCTTCATGACATCCAGAGCTGGATGAGCATGAAACTCCTCAAACTGAACAGCAACAAGACAGTGGTCATGCTCTTCTGCTCCAATACATTCTCTCCAAGCATCACCACAGATGGTTTCCCGGTCCCTCTGTAAACACAAGTCAAAATCCTCGGTGTCTCCCTGGATAGTTCCCTCTCTTTCGAACCCCACATGAAAACCAGCACCCGGACAGCGTTCTTCCATCTTCGCAATATCTCCAGGCTCCGCCTCTCACTGTCACACTCCAGCACCGAAACCCTCATCCATGCCGTCGTTACTTCCCGACTAAAATACTGTAACACTCTCCTCACCAGATCCCCACCAAACTCATCAATAAGTCTATAATGGTGCTGAACTCTCCAGAATCCACACCGGCTCAACTGAACACATCAAACCCATCCTTATCAATCTACACTGGCTCCCTGTGCAATCCTGTATTAACTTTAACACTCCTTCTCACCTTCAAAGCCCTCCACGACCTGGTATCCACCTACCTCTCTGATCTTCTCCCAGTCTATGCCCCCCCCCCCCCCCTGCTCCCTCTGCTCTTCCTCTGATGTTCTCCTTACCCTAAATCGGGTTTGTATCCTCTTTCCAACCCCTCCCTCCTCTATTTATCTGTCCTGTTTTGTCTGGTCATTTGATTTGAGATTGTTTAGATTGTACATTGCCCTGTTGATTGATGCACTTGATTAATCTGAGAGAGAAAAAACACCAAAAAAGATGTCGTTGGCCAGTTAACATCATTGTTTAAATAATACTTGGAGTGGAAATGAAATATGAATTACATACTCCACTGTTTAATTAGACATACTATGCTGTTTTTACTTAGAGAATTGTCTATTATGTTATGTTAGTATTTTTACTGATACAATCTTGTCATGTGACTTAGTCATAAGTCTGGGTGTACAGATAAGAGCCCTTTGGGATACGACTGCAGTATGTGACAAACTGTTTTAACCTGTAACGACTTTCTTCCTGGGATGAAGGAGAGGACCAAAATGCAGCGCGGTTAGTGTTCAACATGTTTAATACGACAATAAACGGTGAACACTTACAACAATACAAAAACAACAAACGTGAAAGCCGAGACAGTCCTATCTGGTGCAGAACACAAACACAGAGACAGGAAACAATCACCCACAAAATCCCAACACCAAACAAGCCTCCTATATATGATTCTCAATCAGGGACAACGATTACCAGCTGCCTCTGATTGAGAACCATATTAGGCTGGACACAGAAACAGACAAATTAGACACACAACATAGAATTCCCACCCAGCTCACGTCCTGACCAACACTAAACAAGCAAAACACATAATAACTCTGGTCAGGACGTTACATAACCATCTACAGGAATTCAGATGTGTGGAAACATGCAGGAAGGAACAGACAACGATGGCAACGTCAACTATCTTAATCTGCATTGACAAAACTGTTGTTTGAAAGAATCTGCAGTCTCTCTTCCTGTACAATTTCTCTGACATACTCTTACTTTACAACCCCCTTTAAAAAAATATCCATCAGGACATTTTATAGAAGAATATATTATATTTTTCGGACTAAAAAAGGATTACTGTGGAAAGACGCATCATGAAATGGAGAGAGAATTTCCCAACATGTCACATCAGAATGTAGGACTACATTTTTTTGATGTTGGAATACAAGTTAATCTGAGACCTTTCCCTTCAGCGCCTCTTTGCAAAACAAGTTTTAGAAAGACACACTGCGCTTATAACCAGCAGCTTTGCAAATATGGGTGTTGCAGGAGGCGTTATGTGAACGCCCATAGTAACCAATCCAGTTGTGTAATTTGAAAGGAAAACATTGTCATCAGATGTAGCTCAACTAAAAACATTCAAGCATAACACTGTATAACTTCTGTGTTGATAAAATGCTGTTTATAGTACTGGAATTAAACATGATTTTACGCTGTTGCCTTATTCTGCTAAACAGGTTCTTCGTTGTCACACTGACACATGAAACAATGAATGATTCAGGGCAGGCAATGCAAAATAAGTTGTTTGCATTACGTGCCCTGAGGCATTGGTTCTCTCATGTGTCCGTGTGACAACGAAGAACCTGTTAGTACAGTTTGTCCTCTTTATGGTTAAGTGACTCATGTCTTAAATAGTGAGTTGATTCTAAATGAATGTGTATATATTAACGTACCGGTACTCTCTCCAGAGGGGATTCATGAAAAATACAAACCACACAGTGTGGTTGCTTTAAAATAATTACAAGATTTGAAAAGGGTGGCATGCTACTCATCGTTATCAGCATTCTATGAAATGTATTGTGATTACCGGCTTGAATTTAATTCTGGACAGTTGAACACAAGCCATTTCAATTCATGTATTGAAATTATTTTCAGATCCAATTAACAAATTGGAGTTTGTATATTGTGTTACTAAGCATACTGATAAACTGTGATTTTAGTTGAGAGTTGGCAACAAACAAAAACATTTTTACCAAATAATATTAGGAGATTATAGTGTTAAATAGCCTTGGCTTTTTGCCCATGGAACTTTGGGGAGTGGTTAGGACACGTCTACATTCTGCACATAAACAACTCGGCAGGCTAAGAGTGAAACTATTGCTATACAATTGTAACTCCATAGCAGCCTAGCATATTACCACTTCACGAACATTGAATATACTTGATTTGTAATAGGTAAGTTGTCAATTTTAATGATTTCTTTGGCATCAATGTACAATTGTAAACCTGTCTTCTGGATAATGATGGACATAAGCTGGTTGGTTACAGAAAGTCTTGGTTGTTTTATTAGACTAGTTGGACAAGACGTTCAAGGTTTGCTCAAAGATGATATCTTGCATTGAGGCTTGACTGATTTAAGACAACAATGTAGGCCTAAATGTTTTCGAATTGTTTTACAAGCACGCCTTACCAGCTTTTTTTAATAAGTTCCTTAAATGTGCTGAGAATGTACCAAAGCCAAGCCACTATGCTTCAACATTCCCAGGGAAGGATGTTTGCATAATAACCATTGGACAACAACACTCACCACGCTTTATGGTTCTTAGAATGTTTTATGCTAGCTGAGAAGCCTGTATTGAAATGCAAATTCCTCTAGAGGACATTACAATTCAGGCTCAGAAGGTTGATCACGTGATCATCTGTTTAATGACGGCTAAAATATGAAAGGGAGAGGGGATTTTGTATTGGGACTTTTATTTATGATTATATGTGGATTAATAAATAGTAACCCAATTGGGATACATTCACATTACCCACAGATCTAGCCTCAGATGACCATAACCCCAATACTGATCTGCCAACGATGATGAAAAACATCTCACCCTATCGGATTGTCTTCTGTCCAGTTACTAGGCTACCTGTTCCATAGGTCCACAGTCCCTCGTTCGATTTGAAGAAAGTTAGCAAGGTATTTCACTGTACTTGTGCGTGTGACATTAAAACTTGAAACACATCCCGTAGTGTCCTGTTCTAGTCCTAGGCCCTACTGTATGTCTCATGCCCAGTTAGGCTCCAAGTCTCCAGCAGTTTGTGGCCTTAGCTGGCTATGAGTCCCCTGCCTTGTGAGTCCCTAGGCCTCCTGTCCTGCTAGGGTCTCAGGAAATGGGGTACCCACCATTTCCTGAACCGGTGGGCCTGCTGCCTTCAGGCGTGTACACCTAAGCCGGTACCCTCCTGGCCTCTATGAATGGTCACGAGAAATTATACTACTCCTCTAGTTTTACAGTCAGATGCAACTTGACTGTCCTGCCTTTGCAGACATCTTTGATTATATCTCTTTTATTGTTCAGATTTACATGGAAGGGCACATAGGCAGAACAGCAAAGATACAATGAGGGTGAAGTCCACCTCTAGTTAGTGTGTGTTTCTGTCGTGTTGAGAAGAGGATGCAAACCATTTTCTCAAGGACCACTCCGTAGAGACAATGACAGAAAAGTGCGTGTCCTCTTTCACTTAGAACAGTTAAATAAATGTTTTGCTCGTACTATTTGACAATCAAACCCACTCTTATTCTGTCTCCATCTTTCCACCTTTTCTACCTTGCCCTCCCTCTTTTCTAGAGTAAATCATAACCATGGAGACACTGAACGAAATTGATCACCTCCAATCGTCTGGCTTTGGTAGACCCCGGCCTAGACACGGCCTTCAACTCCTTCACTGGTTCTCCAACGACTATGTCACATTCAACAACGACAGCGAGATGGTGACAGTGCGCAACCCTAAGAAGAAGGCGTTTGGCTTCCACCGCTTCTTCTACAACATAGAGGAGCATGATGGCCAATGTAACCAACTGCTACCAGAACAGGACTTACCATACTACGAAGTGGGAAATCTGAATGCTGCAGGGTCTGAGAACCTGCCTGATTCTGTCATCCAAAACCACACAGAAAACAATGATGACAGCAACATAGACCGGATCATCATCAGCCTCCAGTCAGACCGTGTGTTGGACAGAATCTACGTGACCCAACATGATCATCACAGAGGTGCTTTTGACCCCCAGCGCACCTATCGCATCAGTAAGGGGTTGATCAGTATCATCCGTAATCTGGACCTGGATGATCTCCTGGAGCACACTGGATACTCACTTCCTTGTCCTTCCTCCATGGACACACTTAACGAAATGAGACACCTCCAGTCATCTGGCTTTGGTACACCCCGACCTAGACACGGCCTTTATCTCCTTCACTGGTTCGCCCACGACTACGTCAAATTCAACAAAAAGGGTGAAATGTTGACAGTGTGCAACCCTGAGAAGAACGTGTTTGGCTTCCACCGCTTCTTGGACAAGATAGAGGAGCATGATGGCCAGCGTAACCAACTGCTACCAGACCAGGGCTTACCATACTACGAAGTGGGCAATCTGAATGCCCCTGGGTATAGGAACCTACCGCGTTATGTTCGCAAAAACTACATAGGACACAATGACGACAGCAACATAGACCGGATCATTATCAGCATACAGTCAGACCGTGTGTTGGGCAGAATCTACGTGACCCAACATGATCATCACAGAGGTGCTTTTGACCCCCAGCACACCTATCGCATCAGTAAGGGGTTGATCAGTATCATCCGTAATCTGGACCTGGATGAACTCCTGGAGCAGACTGGATAGTCTTAAGACGTTTCCCACCTGGCCCACAAATGTTTTCCCACAAATGTATACTTGGCATGGGTATGACATCATGTCTTCGATATTCCCCATACATTGTGTATTGTAGGAAATTGTGAATGTTTTTATTTAGATAAAGGGCCTTGTTTTCAGATGTTTCACATCCTGACACATTTTTTGTTATTTTTCCCCAACCATTTCACCTGTGTGGTGGAATTTCTACCTTTAACTAATAATGAGGAGAGGCAAAATCAATAATCAATCAAGGTATTACTTTTATTAAAAACGTATTATAATAAGGAGGCTGGTCGCACCACCCACGCAGGTGAAATGGAGTGGGAGCCTCCTGTACAAAGAGTACAGGAGCATTTATATAGTCAAGCTACCCCATGCATGCATCTGCAAAACACGTGACCCTATGTATGTGTATGTGTGTGTGAGGGGAGAAAACTGGGTGAAAAGGTTGCCTCGGTCTGTCGCAACTGAGAGAGGACAACAGGGGCCAGAATGACAGGAAGTCACTCCAGATATACTTCCTCTATGTATGGGCGTACTGGCCACACATGCAGAACACACACACACACACACACAAAACATGAATCTTTCGCCCAGAAAAAGGCTCCAAACAGAACAATAGCTTTATCACTGGTGTGCAGAATAATACACTTTGCCCTGTCTTCAGCTAAGCTAAGAGTAACCAGTTAATCTCTGTCAGCTGTTGGCTGAGCGCCCAGGTATCATGAGGTCATTCTACACACACAGAACAGTTAGAGAAGGCCTCGTATTAATACACACACACTTTTCTATCTTATATGAGTTAGTTTCTTTAACTATCTCAAGCCCAATGCCTAGGATTAAAGAAGGATATTTTAGTACACAAGCATTAGTAAGGTTCAACAGAAAATGCCCTCACACCTGCAATAGTTATTGCCACACGAGTTGGAACTAGGAAACTGTAGTTATACACGTGCTGCCAGTGGTCATTGTAGCATGTAAATCTTAGTGGTGCAAACAACAAAATGTTTTTGTAGATGCATGCCAGCAAAGCCACTACACACAACACTAAACAATACATTAATTGCACTATAACGGTGAAAACGGTGACCACAAACTGTTTGGGCCGACATAAAGCTGTCTCACCAGCAGTCCCAACACAATACCACTGCTACACCTGGCTATCAGCGGAGCCTTGTCTGGCAGCGAAACAGTTAATTCAGCCTCATTTACTGCCTTTAAAAAAAACATAGCTGATATGGCTGACTCGCTTAAACAAATGTGGTTTCTACTGACAATTAAGATGTACAAACTATGGCATAAGGGGACGACAAGCGGATAAGAGGGAATCTGTAATTTCGATTAAGACATTAATGAGCGAGCTAGGACGGACGTAGTCAAAATAAGTATTTGTTCAGCACTTTTGAAATGTACAGCGACAGAATTCAGAACATGGGTCATTATTACAGTATTTTCCCTGTACACCAAGTCAGAACCTTAGGATAAATAAAGAGGGCATATAAGCAGACAATGAAAGCTCTTACAATACGTGTGCACCACCAAGTCAGAACAGTAGGCTAAATTATGAACAGCTTACTACACAACATACACTTAGTATTACTTTCTTAGCTGCAGGATACATATCTCCCTGTCATATTACATAACTTATGCAGCAGCATACAATACATTTTTTGACTCACCCTGTTCTACTGTGATCACTGGAACAGGAAGGTGGCGCAGTGGTCCTTCGTGGGGAAATGTTGTCATCAAACTTTGACATCCAAGTCTGGCATTCTCTGGATGTATGGTGCTTTCAGACAACTGGGAATAAAACAAAGCGGAATCATTACGCCAGTGATCTTTAGGTTGGAGCTCTCGAAAGAGGCCCAAGTTCCCGACTTGGAATTCCGAGTTTAATGACCGTTCAAAACGTATTTTCCCAGTAGGAGCTGATTTTCCCAGTTGTATTGAACTCACTGAAGTCTGACATTTCCCAGTTCTGAGTTTCCAGTTGTTTTGAATGCGGCAGAAGTCATGATGGATTGACAGCATGGCAAATGTTGAATGTTTATCCTTTTAAGCTTGGAAAAGAAACCCTTAAACTGAGACTTGGACTACACACCCACTTCACTGAATAGCAGGCTTGTGATTGCTTTGCCGTTAGCCACTGATTCCTTCCAAACCACTTATTCTTGAATTTTTCTAATTCCAACTTGTTGTGTAATGTTTATGTCCAATGGCCGATGAGCACCGATACATTTTATCTATAATTTCTCTTCATAATTTCTCTTTATATGACACGGATTTGAAGAGGATTTTCCAGTCGATTATTGACTTGATTCATGATGATGACTGCTAGCTTGCTACTAAGATTTTGAAAGTATGATGTTGTCATGATCAGTCCAATCAAAGCTATGGTAGAGATAACATGATTTGACGTCATTTTATCTGTGGCCCATGACCTTGAGCCTTCTTGGATGGGCACCTATAATGTAAGTCTATGGCAGCACCGAAGGGGCTTGAATTTTCAAGCTCTCCCCGTAGATTTTGCGGTGATGTAGTGTCCCCATGAGTGACAGAACACTGAGCCAATCACGGCGCAACTAGAGAACATTACCAACCCCTACACTTCGTATTTTCCGCTGGCTGCCCCACCACCACAGAATGCACTAAGCTAGGCTGAAACACCTGCATTTTGGAACAGCCGTACTCAAGAAAGCAAAAAAGAGACAATTTTTGTAATGCGGCTTTATTAACATTTTAAAAATATTTTATTTACATTGTTTGCAAACTGATATGTGACATGTATCAATGCCAAAATAACATGCAAAACAGGCACACAAAAACAGTTACTTTTTTAAAGCTAAACGGGTGGGTCTCTGCCCCACCTACCCTGAATGACGGGGTTGCCACTGCGTGCTGCATTCAAACAATTAGCAAGTCAGAAATGTCTGAGTTTCCTAGTTCCGACAAGCACGTGAACACGGCATAAGTGTGTGTGTGTGTGGGGGGGATTAATGTTTCTAATAAAATAATTGATTAGTTAATGAGTTGTTTTTTATTTAAAATGTTTAGTACAAAATGTTGAATGTATCAATAACATTAGTCTCAAAACATTCCAAAACCAATGACCGGGAAATTCTGGTTTCTAACGTGAAACAATCAACACCACACTTTGAACAACAGCCTATACTGTACTGTTTGACCATTATATCATTATTCAAATTAAATACAACTTATTTACATTGAATAATGTTTCACAAAAGTAAATAAATGATCCATTTATCTGAAACCTAGGTCGTTCCACCAATTAGGTGCCTTTTGAGAAGTGTAACCTCATTTTAAAACTCTGTCTTAAAGAGCACATGTTCAACTTAACTCCTTAAAGTCTAAGGGCCCAGGTGTAAGTCACACAACCAGTGCTGGACATGGAGAACCTAACTTGCTATTTATCTAACTTTTCTATCTCTGCAATTTTGTGTTTTCCAGACTCACGTAAGTTGTTAGCTGACCAAGATCTGTTTTATTTCAGTAACTATAACTAAAGTCTAAGGGCCCGGGACTGGGTTTCTACGAAGCTAACATACGGAATTATTTTAAGATGGTCATACCAAGGATCATTTAGCTATTTCATTTTTATGTATCAAAATATATTTTGGAAATTATTTGATGAAACATTGAATTTGGCCTTACTGCTATTAGCCCATAGAAACACATGAAATAACAGATTCTGACATGGAGGAAATCTAAAGGAGTTCTG